>NC_069502.1:1109030484-1109330484 GCF_027579735.1 Bombina bombina | reverse complement strand
GTTCCTGTTGAACCGAAACTCATCAGCTAAAATAAGAAAAGTATTTCTTACAATAGAACATTTTAAGATGTTGGAAGGTTCGGGGAACATGGGGAGGGAGGACACTCCTGACCTGGCGATCATTTCAATAGATGCTGAAAAAGCGTTTGATTCGGTACATTATGACCACCTTTCATTTACTCTCCAGCAGTTCGGTCTTGGAGGTAACTTTCTTTGCTTTTTCAACAATTTATATAAAAAACGCCTCCACGAAAATATTAGTAAATGGGGATATGACCCAGGACATAAAGCTGGGGAGGGGAACCAGGCAGGGGTGTCCTCTCTCTCCTCTTCTCTTCGACCTGGCTATTGAACCTTTTGCTATTCAAATTCGGTATCAACTTGAAGGCATCAAGGTCAATAATAAGGAAATGCGAATAGCACTTTATGCTGATGATGTCTTGATATATATATCAAACACCTCTAGAAATATTTCAAAGCTCCTCTTAATCATAGAACAATTTGGATCCTTCTCCGGCTATAAGGTCAACACTACAAAATCCGAGCTGTGCTGGATTAAGCAGACTAAGAACTCATGTCGAGACATTCCTTTCTCCATAGTGCAAAACTCATTCAAATACCTTGGTATCTGGATATCTTCTAATCCCAGTACCTGGTACAATTTAAATATTCTTCCTGTACTCAACAGAATTAAAAAAACTTTAAAAAATTGGCAGAAACTCCCCCTCTCCCTATCTGGGCGCATAGCACTTTATAAGATGACTCTTCTTCCTAAAATTCTTTATGTGCTTCAGAACACTTCACTGGTTCTGAAAAAAAAAGATATCTTATCTTTTAATACGGCTCTTCGATCTTTCATCTGGCAGAATAAAAATCTAGAATCTCTTTATCTAAACTAGCTCTACCCACGAAATATGGCGGATTCTCCTTACCAGATCTTCGCTTATATAACCAAGTGTTCCAGGCCCGAGTTGTAATTGACTGGCTGGCTAATACCAATTACGTAACAAATTTTGATCTTGAAAGCAATATAGTCTATCCGCTTTCTCTTATAGCTTTAATACATTGTAATAACAACATAATTCCCCCTGAAATAAAAAAAATAAAATCTATTTACAACCTAATTCAGATGTGGAAAAAGATCTGTAGCTTTTTACATATTGAATTTAGGACCTCAAGACATATCCCACTCTTAAATAACCCACAGTTTCAAGCAGGGATACAGTCAGCCCTCTTTGTTAAATGGGAATCTCTGGGTCTTGTGAATATCCATCAGTTATTAGATTTTGAGAGGTGTATTAAGACTTTTAACTCCCTTAAGGAGAACTTCCATCTCCCTAACAAAAATGTTTTTGCTTATCTCCAAGCAAGACATTTTGCCCTTAAATTGGTAACTGATTATGGCTGGGACTGGTCTATAGGTATCCTTGAGAACTGGCTTCTATTAGTTAAAAATGGCCTCATGTCAATCTTATATATTTATCAATTGTTGATTTCAGTTAAAGGCCCAGAAACAATGGAAAAAATGCACGCTTACTGGGCAATGATGTTAGCAGAAGAGTCTATGGAGACTACTTTAGTAACTTCCTCGATTCAAGCCATCTCACGTGTTACTCTGTCCGCCTCTTGGAGGGAGTCTCATGTTAAGTTATTGCATATGACTTACTTCTCTCCAGAAAAAGGAGCTAAATGCCGAAACACTAGCTTCAACAGATGCCCAAAATGTTATTATCCATCGGCTAACCTTCTGCATATGATATGGGACTGCCCAAAAATCAGAAAGTTTTGGCTGAAGATACAATACTGGCTCATCAACACGGTGGGCATCACCTCATTGACACTTTCGCCTTTAAAAATAGTCTTTCTTATTGAAGACACAGGACTTCCTCAGGATAAGTTTAAAATAGTTAACCTAATGATCCTTGCTGTTAGATATCTGATTCTGAAAAAATGGAAGACGAGAGCGACCCCGAGTATTCTAGAGGTAAAAAACTGTTTGAAGAAACAATGCATCATTGAACAACTTGATACTGATTTACATAATGATCAAGATGTTTGGAGTTTTTTCTCTAGATAGTCGAAATTTATTAAAGTTTTACCCCCTAGTGAGATTGAACATCTGATATATGCCCATTCAGAGACACGAAATTGATTCTTTTGGGAATATGGTAATACTCCGCAGCCAAAAACCCTCCTTTTTTTTTTCTTCTCCTCCCTTTAAAAGAACCCTAGAATCAAGCTGATAGCTAAGTTACCCAACGTCCTCTGCTCTTGTTAACCCTAATTTAAAAAAAAAAAAAGGGATCTTGATATTCGCAGAAGCGAGAGGAGCATTTAAACTGACTCGGATAAAGTTGACCTCTAAACCCTGTAGCGGGAAGGGAGAGGAAGAGAGAGGGAGGGGAGATATAATTTTTTTTTGTTTTGTTTTTTTTTGTTGTTGTTTTATATGTTTAGCGATTAATAAGGGTGGAATCTCCAGTTGTTAACAGTGAACTGAGTATTTTTGTTTTCACTCTAGAAAATGTTTTTTAGTTTTCTTGTAAAATATAAAAATCCAACAATGTGCAGCATAAAAGATAAACGCCTAGATTTAGAGTTTTGTCGGTAAAGACCCGCGTAGCTAACGCAGCTTTTTTTCCCAACGCATCCTTAAGACAACGCTGGTATTTAGAGTTGTCTGAAGGGCTGCGTTAGGCTCCAAAAAGGGTGCGTTGAGCCGAATGTACTGCCACTTCAACCCTCAATACCAGCGTTGCTTACGGTAGCGTTAAGCTGGCAAAACGTGCTCGTGCACGATTCCCCCATAGGAAACAATGGGGCAGTTTGGGATGAAAAAAAACCTAACACCTGCAAAAAAGCAGCGTTAAGCTCCCAACGCAGCCCCATTGTTTCCTATGGGGAAACACTCTCTAAGTCTGCACCTAACACCCTTACATGAACCGCGAGTCTAAACACCCCTAACCTTACACTCATTAACCCCTAATCTGCCGCCCCCGCTATCGCTGACACCTGCATTATACTATTAACCCCTAATCTGCCGCTCCGGTCAACGCCGCAACCTACATTATACCTATGTACCCCTAATCTGCTGCCCCTAACATCGCCGACCCCTATATTATATTTATTAACCCCTAATCTGCCGCTACCTAACTACACTTATTAACCCCTAATCTGCCGACCGGACCTCACCGCCACTATAATAAATGTATTAAACCCTAAACCGCCACACTCCCGCCTCGCAAACACTAGAATAAATAGTATTAACCCCTAATCTGCCCTCCCTAACATCGCCGCCACCTAACTTCAAGTATTAACCCCTAATCTGCCGACCGGACCTCGCCGCTACTCTAATAAATGTATTAACCCCTAAAGCTAAGTCTAACCCTAACCATAACACCCCCCTAAGTTAAATATAATTTTAATCTAACGAAATAAATTAAATCTTATTAACTAAAGTATTCCTATTTAAAACTAAATACTTACCTGTAAAATAAACCCTAATATAGCTACAATATAATGAATAATTATATTGTAGCTATTTTAGGATTTATATTTATTTTACAGGCAACATTGTATTTATTTTAACTAGGTACAATAGCTATTAAATAGTTATTAACTATTTAATAGCTACCTAGTTAAAATAATTACAAAATTACCTGTAAAATAAATCCTAACCTAAGTTACAATTAAACCTAACACTGCACTATCAATAAATTAATTAAATAAATTACCTACAATTACATATAATTAAATAAACTAAACTAAATTACAAAAAAATAAACAAACACTAAATTACAAAAAATAAAAAAAGATTACAAAAAAATTAGGCTAATTACACCTACTCTAAGCCCCCTAATAAATTAAAAAGTAACCAGCCCTTTTACCAGCCCTTAAAAGGGTTTTTTGCGGGGCATGCCCCTAAGTACTCAGCTCTTTTGCCTGTAAAAAAAAATACAACCCCCCCAACATTAAAACCCACCACCCAGATACCCCTACTCTAACACAAACCCCCATAAATAAACCTAACACTACCCCCCTGAAGATCTCCCTACCTTGAGTCATCTTCACCCAGCCAGGCACCGATGGACCAAAAGAGGACATCCGGAGCAGCAGAAGTCTTCATCCTATCCGGGCAGAAGAGGATATCCAGACCGGCAGACATCTTTATCCAAGCGGCATCTTCTATCTTCATCCATCCGGAGCGGAGCCATCTTCTTCCAGCCGACGTGGATCCATCCTCTTCAACCGACACCTACTCGCCGAATGAAGGTTCCTTTACATGACGTCATCCAAGATGGCGTCCCTCGAATTCCGATTGGTATCAGCCAATAGAAAGCGAGCTCAATCTGATTGGCTGATTGGATCAGCCAATCGGATTGAACTTGAATCTGATTGGCTGATTTAATCAGCCAATCAGATTTTTCCTACCTTAATTCCGATTGGCTGATAGAATCCTATCAGCCAATCGGAATTCGAGGGACGCCATCTTGGATGACGTCATTTAAAGGAACCTTCATTCGGTGAGTAGGCGTCGGTTGAAGAGGATGGATCCGCATCGGCTGGAAGAAGATGGCTCCACTCCGGATGGATGAAGATAGAAGATGCCGCTTGGATGAAGATGTCTGCCGCTCCGGATGTCCTCTTTTGGTCCATCGGTGCCCGGCTGGGTGAACACGACTCAAGGTAGGGAGATCTTCAGGGGTGTAGTGTTAGGTTTATTTAAGGGGGGTTTGGATTAGAGTAGGGGTATGTGGGTGGTGGGTTTTAATGTTGGGGGGGTTGTATTTGTTTTTTACAGGCAAAAGAGATTACTTAGGGGCATGCCCCGCAAAAAGCCCTTTTAAGGGCTGGTAAAAGAGCTGGTTACTTTTTAATTTAGAATAGGGTAGGGACCTTTATTATTTTGGGGGGCTTTTTTATTTTATTAGGGGGCTTAGAGTAGGTGTAATTAGCCTAATATTCTTGTAATCTTTTTTTATTTTTTGTAATTTAGTGTTTTTTTTTTTTTGTAGTTTAGTTTATTTAATTGTATGTAATTGTAGGTAATTTATTTAATTAATTTATTGATAGTGTAGTGTTAGGTTTAATTGTAACTTAGGTTAGGATTTATTTTACAGGTAATTTTGTAATTATTTTAACTAGGTAGCTATTAAATAGTTAATAACTATTTAATAGCTATTGTACCTAGTTAAAATAAATACAAAGTTGCCTGTAAAATAAATATAAATCCTAAAATAGCTACAATATAATTATTTGTTATATTGTAGCTATATTAGGGTTTATTTTACAGGTAAGTATTTAGTTTTAAATAGGAATACTTTAGTTAATAAGATTTAATTTATTTAGTTAGATTAAAATTATATTTAATTTAGGGGGGTGTTAGGGTTAGGGTTAGAATTAGCTTTAGGGGTTAATACATTTATTAGAGTAGCGGCTAGGTCCGGTTGGCAGATTAGGGGTTAATACTTGAAGTTAGGTGGCGGCGATGTTAGGGAGGGCAGATTAGGGGTTAATACTATTTATTCTAGTGTTTACGAGGCGGGAGTGCGGCGGTTTAGGGGTTAATACATTTATTATAGTGGCGGCGAGGTCCGGTCGGCAGATTAGGGGTTAATAAGTGTAGTTAGGTAGCGGCGACGTTGGGGGGGGAAGATTAGGGGTTAATAAATATTATGTAGGTGTCGGCGATGTTAGGGGCAGCAGATTAGGGGTTTATAGGGATAATGTAGGTGGCGGCGGTGTGCGGCCGGCAGATTAGGGGTTACAATTTTTTATTATAGTGGCGGCGATGTGGGGGGACCTTGGTTTAGGGGTACATAGGTAGTTTATGGGTGTTAGTGTACTTTAGAGCACTGTAGTTAAGAGCTTTATAAACCGGCGTTAGCCCATAAAGCTCTTAACTACTGACTTTTTTTTGCGGCTGGAGTCTTGTCTGTAGAGGCTCTAGCGCTCACTTCAGCCAAGACTCTAAATACCGGCGTTAGGAAGATCCCATTGAAAAGATAGAATACGCAATTGGCGTAAGGGGATCTGCGGTATGGAAAAGTTGCGGCTTGAAAGTGAGCGTTAGACCCTTTCCTGCCTGACTCTAAATACCAACGGGCGGCCAAAAGCAGCGTTAGGACCCCTTAACGCTGCTTTTGACGGCTAACGCAGAACTCTAAATCTAGGCGAAAGTGTTTTAGTTTAAGCTAAGTGAAAACTTGTCTGGATTATTTCTTTTTTTTGTCATGTGTCCTGCGTGACGACAAACTTGTGTTTTTTCTTTTTTTTTTCTTCTTGTCAATACGCTGTTCACTTTGTTGGGCTTAAATAAAGAATTGAAAGAAAAAAAAATTACATGCCCTACCTGAATCATGAAAGTTTATTGTTGACTAGACTGTCCCTTAAGGCACAATTTCTTTATTGAATGTCCTCAGAACATTTTGCAGAGAATCGAGCAAAGGGAATTAAATGTCCCAAACATAATAATATTAAATTAGCTTTATTGCCCCGTTTAAATAATGATGTGCTTCTCTTTTCTATGTGACACAGTGTCTGACATTTTGGCCTTTCAAGAAAATCAGGCACATTGACAATATTGTTGAAGGAAGTCTTTATAAAAAAGCAGTTAGTGTAGGATGATTTATTCACATTTTTCTGCTTTTCAGCCAGCAAACTGTTTGTATAAGTAATAATGCAAAGCAGCATATATTTCTATCCAACAAATAATGTTATTCTGGGAAAAGCACTTTGAATCAGAATTCCTATTCGTCTTAAAGTATTGTTTAATCATGTGGTATTGTATAGAATCATACATTTCTCTGCTATTTCATCTAGACAAAAATAGATAACTGTACAGATGGTTGTCTCTGGATATATTTGCGGCATAATAAACTGAAGCTGCAAGTCACGTTACGGGTTTCAGTCTATTTTATTTTTCAACACTTTATTGTATATTATTTCTAAATTTACATAGATCACAATTAGCTGGTAATTTTATATTGACTGCATGTAGCAGACCAGGCCTCCTATTTTGGATAGTAAAAAGGATTAATCACGTCTACTACAAATAATTATTGTCACAGAATCTGAGCAAAACGGTTAAATAGGAAAGCTAATATTCTTCTAATTATTATAGTATGCGATGTAAATAGGACTAGTGGTTTGGCAGATGGCAGACAAACTGAAAGGTATCCAAATATTCATATTTACTCAAAGCATAGTGTAAAAATGTCAGCCCTGTGTATTGCATCAATGCTAATAGATCTCATTAATGATTCTATTAACATTCACCAATATTCATACAGCAAATACATTTTTTTATTTATCACAAGTAACACAATCTAACAATATTACTACACCTTCAATTTCCTCAGACCTTAATTCTGTTATTCATAAATATTTCCTAATCCGCAGCACACATAAGGCTAAACTATGAGTGGAGTGCTATCGTTAGCGTGAGGAGCATAAACGCAATCGTGAGATAGCAATGTTTTTTTACACTCAAATCCATATTACAAGTGGCACGCTGTTTAAATTACTGCAATTTAATTTATGCAAACTTGCAGTAATTTACACTCCCCATATTTTCTATGGGCTGCGTTGAGCGGCAAAGTCCGCTCGTATTTCAAGTTGAAATTAAATGTGATCGCTCGAACGCAATCGCACTTAACGCCCCCCATCACAAACTACCCCTCTATTCTATTAACCCCTAAACTGCCACAACCCCATCACAAAATACCCTTCTACTCTATTAACTCCTATACTGCCACAACCTGTATCAAAAAATACCCCAACACACTATTAATGCCTAAACTGCCACAACCCCCAATCGCAAAATACCCTTCTACACTATTAACCACTAAACCACCACAACCCCATTGCAAAATACCGCTCTACACTATTAACCCCTAAACCACCACAATCCCATTGCAAAATACCCATCTACTCTATTACATCTACGATTACAAAAAAACAAAACCTACCATTCCAGAAAAAAATTACCAAAAATAAAAGCAACAGGTATGCCTATTTTAAAACTAAAGCCCCATTTTAAAAAAAAAGAACACCCCCGATATAAAAAAACCTATACTATAACTAAACTAAGCTATAGCACAAGCCTTTAAAAGGACTTTTTGTAGGGCATTACCCTAAAGTGATTTATCTCTTTTTCACTAAAATAAATACTAACCCATTCTACAAGTAAACCCCCCAAAAAAAGGCCATATAAAAAACCTACGCTAAAAATTGCCATGACAAAAGCATTTGGTTGTGCATTGCCCTTAGAAGAGCATTTAGCTCTTTTGCTGCCCAAAAAAAACTTCTATTCTAAAAAACCCCACCCAAAACAATCCTATCACTTAACCCCAAAGATTGTTTCACCAAAGTTGAATCCAGCTTCTAAGTGGTGGCGGTGGTCCATCTTCATCCCGGCAGCGGTCTTCTATCTTCATCCATCTTCTTTTCTTATTATCTTCGGGTATTCCATCCCCAATGTTCTCTTCATGTGGTCATGACATGTCTATTCTTTTTCGTCTGGGAGCATGGCTGCATAGCTGATTTAGGATAATACATGTCTTGAAGAAGGCTCAAATAAGAGCCGAAACGTCGTCTATGATAATATATATTTAAATTCTGATGTATTCGGAATAAATTTAAGCATTTGTTGAAACAAAAAAATCCTGAGATTGCCCTTCTTTACAATATATATATATATATATATATATATATATATATATATATATATATATATATATATATATATATATATATATATATATATATATATATAAATATATTGTGTATGTGTGTGTGTGTAGGTGGTTTAAATATACACAAGTGAAATATTACTTAAGATATTATATTAATTGAACTCCAGCGTGATAAAGATGGAAGTTACAATGTCCTTACTCAAATGAGAATATCAAAGTAAACCCATAGATAAATCTTCTCATCTGGGAGAATGGGATGTAGTAAATTCTCAGGGTTGTTCCTCTCCTTGATTTTCAGATGACACACACTAATTGTGGCAGCACCAGTGTGCTGAGTGACACAGACTGGGATCTCTCAGTGTCCCAGCTCACAGAATTCGCAGTGCTGATCCTCTCCTTAATATTTCTATAACAAACAGTCTGTGTGGAGACACAAGCAACAGAGGGCGCCTCCTAGGGTAACACTGTGGTGTACTAAACAGATGAATAGAAGAGAATCACTGTACTCACAATTGTGGCAGCACCAATGTGCTGAGTAACACAGACTGGGATCTCTCAGTGACCCAGCTTACTGCTCCAATGGTTATGTGGTCAGGCAGAATCACTCCTCTTAATCAGACTCGTGCTTGTAGTATAAAAATGATGATTTATTAAAATAGAATATAAAAACAATACTTATAAATAGGGGGATACAATTGCCCCTAGAGACACTTGCTACTAGTTTCTCAGCTTTAACTCGCTGTTTCCTCAGGCATTTGCTTTGTTTCTACTGCTGCTTGTATTTTCTATTGAGTAAACCTGTGGGTCTTCTATGTAGTTCTCCATTGTAAATTGTTCCATTCTGAGGTACACTTGGACAGAGACCCTGCAGACAAAACCCCAGGAAAGGTCAGTACCTGTGTAACTACATGGTCTGGATATCCAGTTAAAGGGATAGTCTAGTAAAAAATAAACTTTCATGATTCGGATAGAGCATGCAGTTTTAATCAACTTTCTAATTTACTCCTATTATCAATTTTTCTTCATTCTCTTGGAATCTTCATTTTAAAAAGCAAGAATGTAAGCTTAGAAGCCCGACCATTTTTGGTTTAGCACCTGGGTAGCGATAGCTAATTGGTGTCTTAATGTAGCCATCCAATCAGCAAGCGCTTACCAGGAGCTGAAACAAAAATGGGCCAGCTCCTAAGCTTACTTTTCAGCTTTTTAAAATCAAGATACCAAGAGAATGAAGAAAAATTGATAATAGGAGTAAATTAGAAAGTTGCTTAAAATTGCATGTTCTATCTAAATCATGAACGTTTATTTTTGACAAGACTATCCATTTAAGGAGGAACTGGAGTTGGCAACAACCTCTCTCAAGGGAAGTGATTACATTTACTTAGCAGTTGTCTTTTCTTTTTGTACAAAAGTTTAAGAAGAAACATAATTTCCATCATGCTTTTCAAGAGGTGTAACTGTATAAGGGACCAAAGCACAGGAGACCAGGAACAGAAATTCCACCAGCCTTTTTAAGAGCTGTATCCCTGCGCTTCTCTTGATTTGCAAAAACTGTAAATTTGTACTAACAAAATGACTGTTTCAAATTATCTTAAAACATTTATTTTGTTTACAGATATTATAACCTTCAGGTCATAATTGCTGGCATTCATAACTAAAACAAAGTACCTAGATTACGAGTTTTGAGCGATATAGGGAAAGTAAAGAATGCAACAAAAGTTGCGTTATTTAACCCCCTAAAGCGCTGCCATTACAAGCTTTAAAAAGCCCAGCTTGTGCATGCGATAGGTCTGCGTTGAGCTCCATACCACACACAAAAGCAGCTGTGTTTTGATGTGCTTGTGCACACTTTCCCCATAGGCATCAATGGGGAGAGCCGGAAAAAAACAAAGTCGAACACCTGCGATCGCGGAAACTCTGTAACGCAGCCCCATTGATGTCTATGGTGGAAAAGCAAATACAATTTAAACCTAACATAAACCCCGAGTCTAAACACCCCTAATCTGCTGCCCCTGACATCGCCGATGCCTGGATAAAGTTATTAACCCCTAATCTGCCGCTTCCAATATTGCTGCCACCTAAATAAAATTTATTAACCCCTAATCTGCCGCTCCAGATATCGCATTGCAACAACCTATATTAAACTATTAACCCCTAACCCTAACGTAACCCTAACACCCCCTAACTTTAACATAATTAAACTAGATCTAAATTAAACTTACAATTATTAACTAAATAAACCTATTAACCCCTAAACCGCCAGCCCCCCACATCACAACAACCCAAATTAAACTATTAACCCCTAACCCTAAACCTAAACCTACCCCTAACCCTAACACCCCCTAACTTTAAAATAATTAAAATAGATCTAAATTAAATTTACAATTATTAACTAAATAATACCTAGTTAAAATTAAATACCTGTGAAATAAAACCTAAGATAGCTACAATATAACTAATAGTTATACTGTAGCTAGCTTAGGTTTTATTTTATTTCACAGGTAAGTTTGTATTTATTTGAACTAGGTAAACAAGTTAGTAAATAGTTATTAACTATTTACTAACTACCTAGTTAAAATAAATACAAACTTACCTGTGAAATAAAACCTAACCTGCCTTACACTAAAACCTAACATTACAAAAAATAAAAAAAAACTACCATTACAAAAAAAAAAAAATTATCCAAAAAAAGAAAGATTATTTCTATTCTAATACCCTTAAAAAAAAAGAAAAGAAAAAAAGCCTAATCTAGAATAAACTACCAAGGGCCCTTAAAGGGACCTTTTGGGGGGGCCTTAAAAGGGCCTTTTGTAGGGCATTGTCCTGAGATAAAAAGCTCTTTTGCTCCAAAAAAATACAAACACCCCCTAACACTATACTATATACAAACCCCCACCCACCAAACTACCAAGGGCCCTTAAAAGTTAAACAGCTCATTTGCTACAAAAAACACCTCCTAAAAATATACATTACACAAAATAAAAAACGAAATTATCCAAAGTAGAAAAGAATTACACCTAATCTAACAGCCCTATCAAAATAAAAAAGTCCACCCAAAATAAAAAAAACCCTAGCCTACAATAAACTCCCAATGGCCCTTAAAGGGGCCTTTTGTTGGGGCATTACCCCAAAGATATCAGCTCTTTTACCTGTAAAAAAAACACAAAGACCCCCCCAACAGTAAAACCCACCACCCAACCAACCCCCCCAAATAAAAAACCTAATTCTAAAAAAACCTAAGCTACCCATTGCCCTGAAAAGGGCATTTGTATGGGCATTGCCCTTAAAAGGGCATTTAGCTCTTTTATTGCCCAGACCCTAAACTAAAAAAAAACACCCAAAGAACCCTTTAAACAAATTTAGTGTTTGTTATTTTTTGTAACTTAGTATTTTTTTGTTTTTATATTTAGATACTTTGTAATTTTAGAGTAGTGTTAGGATTTTTTTAATGTGTAGTTTAGTTTAATTTAATTGGTAGTTTAATTTTAGTTTAATTATTATATTAGTTTAATTGTTAGTTTAAACTTAGTTTTTTTAATTTGACAGGTAAGTTTTAATTTAATTTAAGGTAGGAAAATTGTAATTTTAATATAAAGTTAGGGGGTTGTTAGGTTTAGGGGTAAATAGTTTAATTTAGTTTATTTCGATGTGGGGGGGGGCTTTCGGTTTAGGGGTTAATAGTTTAGTAAATTTCGTTGTGTGGGGGCTTGCGGTTTAAGGGTTAATAGGTTTATTATAGTGGCGGCGGTCTAATGCTTAACAACTTTAGTATAGTGGGGGCTATGTGGGCTGATTGCAGATTATTAAATAGTGTTTGCGATGCGGTAGGGCGGCGGTTTAGGGGTTAATAATTTTAGTATAGTGGTGAGGATGTCATGGAGCGGCGGAATAGGGGTTAATATTTTTTAAAGTGGTGGCAATATCGGGAGCGGCAGATTATGGGTTAATAAATGTATTAGAGTGTTTGCGATGCGGGAGGGCCTCGGTTTAGGGGTTAATAGGTAGTTTATAGGTGTTAGTGTACTTTTTGTTACAGCTTTGTAGCGTAACGCTCATAACTACTGACTTTAGATGGCGGTATGGATCTTGTCGTTTTAGGCTGTAACGCTCGCTTTTTAGCCTCACCACAAAACTCGTAATACGGGCGCTATGGGAATCCCATGAAAAAACATCATTTTCAGGAGTGCGGGACTGACGTTGCGGTACAAGCTAAAAGGCTTGCGGTACACCTATACCGACAAGACTTGTAATGGCTTCGTTAGGGAAAATGATGCGTTATGGGCCACAACGCTGCTATTTGACTCATAACGCAAAACTCGTAATCTAGGTGATTGTTAGTTAACCTTTAGTTTGCCTGTAAGTATTGCACAAACCAAATACAGCTATCTATGGCAAGCAGGGGTTTAATGATTACTGATGTAGCTTGTCAAAAAAAATTCTAAACCAGTAATGAAAGTAAACACATGAGAACAGTGGAAAATCCTCCTGCGGTTTCAGATTCTCAAGCTGCAGAGGTTATGTTAGTGCATTTTTAAAGATGAATATAGCTCACTTACCCATAATATTCTTGCGGTCTGGTTTTTATTCTTTCTCAGTGGGGACCAGGGAAGTAGCGTTTATCTGGCTGGAGACCAGAAAGCTGGCCCCAGATCTGATTTCTGGGATGATATACCCCCAGCTGAAAGCAGCTGCCTCCCTGGGTGGTACCTAGAACCCTGGTTACTTCAGACTTACAGTAAATCACTGTTATTCTTTTTTTTTTTATATAAATAACTTTTTTTTCTATATTTGATTCAGTCTGACACATTTTACACTCACGTTTATCTTGCTGCATATCATATTACAAATTACAAATTGTCACCAGATGTTTAAGCAACATGTTAGGATTCAATGAATAATGCAGACTATACATTTCACAAGGGAAGAATGATCCTTGAAAAGTGAGGGACAATCAAATTATACCAACCATGATCCAGTCATGCAGTCCGACCTTCAAAGTGGCATATATACTGTAAGGATGCAGAAGAAACCTGAGAGGGTGCAAATGTTCCCCATCTCCGGTGAAGTAAGTGTTACTACAGGTACACTCTCTCTCGATATTAATATCACAACTTGTTCTGTGCTTATAGCACTCACTACATGTAATCTAGCCCAAAGTGCTTTATGTCACTTTCATATATGCGATTAAGGATTATGGCCTATGATCACTCATGTATTGCATATATATATATATATATATATATTTTTTTTAAGTAAAAGCGACTGCATAGTGCAAACTAAACTTGCTTTCATCAGGTTAGCGCGACTGAAGACCTTGCATAAAGGATTAGGGCTAAAAAACTCAACATAAATACATTAAAATAAACAGTTACACTCATATATACACTAGCTAATACAATTATTCATATATATATATATATATATATATATATATATATATATATATATATATAAATCCAGAAGAAAAAAAAAAAAAAAGGCACTCACTGTTCACAATAAAACGTAGCTTTTAATAAGTATCAAAAAGTTAAAACGACATAACGTTTCGGTGTTCACAAAACACCTTTGTCAAATGTCATAAAGTTAAAGGCAACCTAATGCCCAACAACTCACCTATCATACCTCAACACCCGCAGACTTATATACATCCTCGTTTCACACTCCTGTATGCGATCCACTGGGTACGTTGCGTGACCACGTAGCATCACGTCGCCCAATCACGCCTAGTCCAGTTACCATAGGAACCGGTATACAATACCTCCGTAACTGCACCAGGCTAATAAGTCCCGGCTATAAATGCAGAAATATGCGGGCGTAAAAGCCCAACTTTAGAGTATTAGGCGCTACATGATGGCCCATAATTATTAGCCACAGCAACAAATACTGATCACAGTATAGATCAGTATTTGTTGCTGTGGCTAATAATTATGGGCCATCATGTAGCGCCTAATACTCTAATGTTGGGCTTTTACGCCCGCATTTTTCTGCATTTATAGCCGGGATTTATTAGCCTGGTGCAGTTGCGGAGGTATTGTATACCGGTTGCTATGGTAACCGGACTAGGCGTGATTGGGCGACGTGATGCTACGTGGTAACGCAACGCAGTGACGTCATGGCGTCACTGCGTACCCAGTGGATCGCATACAGGAGTGTGAAACGAGGATGTATATAAGTCTGCGGGTGTTGAGGTATGATAGGTGAGTTGTTGGGCATTAGGTTGTCTATAACTTTATGACATTTGACAAAGGTGTTTTGTGAACACCGAAACGTTATGTCATTTTAACTTTTTGATACTTATTAAAAGCTACGTTTTATTGTGAACAGTGAGTGCCTTTTTTCTTCTGGATTTGTGGATTTCGTTTAAGTGCACCCTGGCTGCTGTATAGACTGATGTGCTGATCCGTTTTTGGTATATATATATATATATTTATAAGGGTTCAAAAGTATATGGTATACGATAAGGTGTTTGAAAGGAAAGGCCTATAATATATAAATATATATATATACTGTTTATATACTGTTTATAGCTATATCTATATATATATACTGTTTATATACTGTTTATAGCTATATATATATATATATATATATATATATATATATATATATATATATATATACATAAATATGGAATGCTAAATAAGCTGCTTATATTATTATTATTATTGCTATTATTATTATTACTACTAATATTATTATTATTACTACAGGGCCCCATTAGTGTCGTTATGTAGTAGTTTATACCCTTGTTGAATCTCAGCTCTCATTGAATTATGCAGGTTGGTTAAGAGGGAAGAGGATGATATGGGGAAGACATATGTATCAGAAGTACAAAATCCAAGTAAACCAACGAATCTCAAGGCACTATTGAATAAAAATTTATTTAAGCAGAGAATGTAATCATAAAATCATAATATGACCGTCAGCATATCTCAAGTCTTACGCGTTTCAGCAGAGTATATATAGCTATATATATAGTATATATACAGTATATAGACATAGTTGTGTGATGACTAATAGGTATTTAAATAGCTAATTTCTAGCAATCAATTAATGTATGCTGCGGTCCTTAAGGTTACAGATACATCTTAACTTACAGACAGCAGGTTGTACTTTACATAGGCACAATAATACCAATCAAAAAGGAGTAAAACAAAACACATGAATCTTATCATTTCAAAAATAAAAATCATTATTATCAGAAAGTGCAAAATATATGGATCACCTAATTAGTTAAATATATTATAACTCAATATAGGAGCCCTGATATGTAAACTAAAAAAAAAAATGTATCAGAAGGCAGAATAATAGCGTTAGTGGTCATATCTGTTATTTAGTAGAAAATGGCACATTATTAATGCTGGATACAAAACAGGCAGATATAAAATGAATAAGACAATATAATACAAAACAATATCATGGGTTTTGCGGACTCCAAAGAGCATACAGTCTTTTACTGAGACAGGTGCACAAATCCAGCCTTCTTGCACATGCTTTAGCATTAGGTATAGTACCCTAGAACAGCTGCTTTAGAAATATACCAAAATGGAAATAGCTGCCTTGCTTAAGGCCCTATATGCTTAGGAGTTCATAAGACAGACCTTGAACCATTTATTTCTCATCACGTTTAGCATTACATTACATAAAAAATAATTCAATTTTTTTTATCCAGACTGAGGTGTACTTAGTGATCCATTCTGTCTCAACTTTGAATGTAGCTATTGGGCTTAGCCTGATCCTTTGGAAGCTACGGTTATGGCATCACACAACAACCAAAATAATGTTATTTCTTAATCAAACGTGCCCAAGGGGCCTATGTATCAAAGGTCTTGCGGACCTGATCTGACAGTGCGTATCAGGTCTGCAAGACCTCGCTGAATGCGGAGAGCATTCACAAGAGCTGGCAGAAAAGATTGATGCTTCCCGCATCAACCATACGGCTAGATTTAGAGTTTTGTCGGTAACGACCCGAAAAGCTAACGCCGGCTTTTTTCTGGCCGCACCATAAAAATAACTCTGGTATTGAGAGTCCACAGAATGGCTGCGTTAGGCTCCAAAAAAGAAGCGTAGAGCATATTTAACGCAGCTTCAACTCTCGATACCAGAGTTGCTTACGCAAGTGGCCAGCCTCAAAAACGTGCTTGTGCACGATTCCCCCATAGGAAACAATGGGGCTGTTTGAGCTGAAAAAAAACCTAACACCTGCAAAAAAGCCGCGTTCAGCTCCTAACGCAGCCCCATTGTTTGTTATGCGTAAACACTTCCTAAGTCTGCACCTAACACTCTAACATGTACCCCGAGTCTAAACACCCCTAACCTTACACTTATTAACCCCTAATCTGCTGCCCCCACTATCGCTGACACCTGCATATTATTATTAACCCCTAATCTGCCACTCCGTAAACCGCCGCTACTTACATTATCCCTATGAACCCCTAATCTGCTGCCTTAACATCGCCGACCCCTATATTATATTTATTAACCCCAAATCTGCCCCCCACAACGTCGCCTCCACCTGCCTACACTTATTAACCCCTAATCTGCCGAGCGGACCTGAGCGCTACTATAATAAAGTTATTAACCCCTAATCCGCCTCACTAACCCTATAATAAATAGTATTAACCCCTAATCTGCCCTCCCTAACATCGCCGACACCTAACTTCAATTATTAACCCCTAATCTGCCGACTGGAGCTCACCGCTATTCTAATAAATGTATTAACCCTTAAAGCTAAGTCTAACCCTAACACTAACACCCCCCTAAGTTAAATATAATTTACATCTAACGAAATTAATTATCTCTTATTAAATAAATTATTCCTATTTAAAGCTAAATACTTACCTGTAAAATAAATCCTAATATAGCTACAATATAAATTATAATTACATTGTAGCTATTTTAGGATTAATATTTATTTTACAGGCAACTTTGTAATTATTTTAACCATGTACAATAGCTATTAAATAGTTAAGAACTATTTAATAGTTACCTAGTTAAAATAATTACAAAATTACCTGTAAAATAAATCCTAACCTAAGTTATAATTAAACCTAACACTATACTATCATTAAATTAATTAAATAAAATACCTACAATTACCTACAATTAAACCTAACACTACACTATCAATAAATAAATTAAATACAATTCCTACAAATAACTACAATGAAATAAACTAACTAAAGTACAAAAAATAAAAAAGAACTAAGTTACAAAAAATAAAAAAATATTTACAAACATAAGAAAAATATTACAACAATTTTAAACTAATTACACCTACTCTAAGCCCCCTAATAAAATAACAAAGACCCCCAAAATAAAAAATGCCCTACCCTATTCTAAATTACTAAAGTTCAAAGCTCTTTTACCTTTCCAGCCCTGAACAGGGCCCTTTGCGGGGCATGCCCCAAGAAGTTCAGCTCTTTTGCCTGTAAAAAAAACATACAATAGCCCCCCCCAACATTACAACCCACCACCCACATACCCCTAATCTAACCCAAACCCCCCT
Source organism: Bombina bombina (assembly GCF_027579735.1). Classification (NCBI taxonomy): domain Eukaryota; kingdom Metazoa; phylum Chordata; class Amphibia; order Anura; family Bombinatoridae; genus Bombina; species Bombina bombina. The sequence continues at coordinate 1,109,312,283 of NC_069502.1, read as the reverse complement.
TAAATAAACCTAACACTAAGCCCCTGAAGATCATCCTACTTTTGTCTTCACCTCACCAGGTATCACCGATCCGTCCTGGCTCCAAAATCTTCATCCAACCCAAGCGGGGGCTGGCGATCCATCATCCGGTGGCTGAAGAGGTCCAGAAGAGGCTCCAAAGTCTTCATCCTATCCGGGAAGAAGAGGAGATTCGGACGGGCAACCATCTTGATCCAAGCGGCAGAGCTTTAGGGGTTAATACATTTATTAGAATAGCGGTGAGCTCCGGTCGGCAGATTAGGGGTTAATAATTGAAGTTAGGTGTCGGCGATGTTAGGGAGGGCAGATTAGGGGTTCATACTATTTATTATAGGGTTAGTGAGGCGGATTAGGGGTTAATAACTTTATTATAGTAGTGGTGCTGTCCGCTCGGCAGATTAGGGGTTAATAAGTGTAGGCAGGTGGAGGCGACGTTGAGGGGGGCAGATTAGGGGTTAATAAATATAATATAGGGGTCGGCGGTGTTAGGGGCAGCAGATTAGGGGTACATAGCTATAATGTAGGTGGCGGCGCTTTGCGGTCGGCAGATTAGGGGTTAATTATTGTAGGTAGCTGGCGGCTACGTTGTGGGGGGCAGATTAGGGGTTAATAAATATAATACAGGGGTCGGCGGTGTTAGGGGCAGCAGATTAGGGGTACATAAGTATAACGTAGGTGGCGGTCGGCAGATTAGGGGTTAAAAAAATTTAATTGAGTGGCGGCGATGTGGGGGGACCTCGGTTTAGGGGTACATAGGTAGTTTATGGGTGTTAGTGTACTTTAGAGTACAGTAGTTAAGAGCTTTATGAACCGGCGTTAGCCCAGAAAGCTCTTAACTACTGACTTTTTTCTGCGGCTGGAGTTTTGTCGTTAGATTTCTAACGCTCACTTCAGCCACGACTCTAAATACCGGAGTTAGAAAAATCCCATTGAAAAGATAGGATACGCAATTTATGTAAGGGGATCTGCGGTATGGAAAAGTCGCGGCTGAAAAGTGAGCGTTTGACCCTTTTTTGAGTGACTCCAAATACCGGAGTTAGCCGCACCATAAAAATAACTCTGGTATTGAGAGTCCACAGAATGGCTGCGTTAGGCTCCAAAAAAGAAGCGTAGAGCATATTTAACGCAGCTTCAACTCTCGATACCAGAGTTGCTTACGCAAGTGGCCAGCCTCAAAAACGTGCTCGTGCACGATTCCCCCATAGGAAACAATGGGGCTGTTTGAGCTGAAAAAAAAACCTAACACCTGCAAAAAAGCCGCGTTCAGCTCCTAACGCAGCCCCATTGTTTGTTATGCGTAAACACTTCCTAAGTCTGCACCTAACACTCTAACATGTACCCCGAGTCTAAACACCCCTAACCTTACACTTATTAACCCCTAATCTGCCGCCCCCACTATCGCTGACACCTGCATATTATTATTAACCCCTAATCTGCCGCTCCGTAAACCGCCGCTACTTACATTATCCCTATGAACCCCTAATCTGCTGCCTTAACATCGCCGACCCCTATATTATATTTATTAACCCCAAATCTGCCCCCCACAACGTCGCCTCCACCTGCCTACACTTATTAACCCCTAATCTGCCGAGCGGACCTGAGCGCTACTATAATAAAGTTATTAACCCCTAATCCGCCTCACTAACCCTATAATAAATAGTATTAACCCCTAATCTGCCCTCCCTAACATCGCCGACACCTAACTTCAATTATTAACCCCTAATGTGCCGACTGGAGCTCACCGCTATTCTAATAAATGTATTAACCCTTAAAGCTAAGTCTAACCCTAACACTAACACCCCCCTAAGTTAAATATAATTTACATCTAACGAAATTAATTATCTCTTATTAAATAAATTATTCCTATTTAAAGCTAAATACTTACCTGTAAAATAAATCCTAATATAGCTACAATATAAATTATAATTACATTGTAGCTATTTTAGGATTAATATTTATTTTACAGGCAACTTTGTAATTATTTTAACCATGTACAATAGCTATTAAATAGTTAAGAACTATTTAATAGTTACCTAGTTAAAATAATTACAAAATTACCTGTAAAATAAATCCTAACCTAAGTTATAATTAAACCTAACACTATACTATCATTAAATTAATTAAATAAAATACCTACAATTACCTACAATTAAACCTAACACTACACTATCAATAAATAAATTAAATACAATTCCTACAAATAACTACAATGAAATAAACTAACTAAAGTACAAAAAATAAAAAAGAACTAAGTTACAAAAAATAAAAAAATATTTACAAACATAAGAAAAATATTACAACAATTTTAAACTAATTACACCTACTCTAAGCCCCCTAATAAAATAACAAAGACCCCCAAAATAAAAAATGCCCTACCCTATTCTAAATTACTAAAGTTCAAAGCTCTTTTACCTTTCCAGCCCTGAACAGGGCCCTTTGCGGGGCATGCCCCAAGAAGTTCAGCTCTTTTGCCTGTAAAAAAAACATACAATAGCCCCCCCCAACATTACAACCCACCACCCACATACCCCTAATCTAACCCAAACCCCCCTTAAATAAACCTAACACTAAGCCCCTGAAGATCATCCTACTTTTGTCTTCACCTCACCAGGTATCACCGATCCGTCCTGGCTCCAAAATCTTCATCCAACCCAAGCGGGGGCTGGCGATCCATCATCCGGTGGCTGAAGAGGTCCAGAAGAGGCTCCAAAGTCTTCATCCTATCCGGGAAGAAGAGGAGATTCGGACCGGCAACCATCTTGATCCAAGCGGCAGAGCTTTAGGGGTTAATACATTTATTAGAATAGCGGTGAGCTCCGGTCGGCAGATTAGGGGTTAATAATTGAAGTTAGGTGTCGGCGATGTTAGGGAGGGCAGATTAGGGGTTCATACTATTTATTATAGGGTTAGTGAGGCGGATTAGGGGTTAATAACTTTATTATAGTAGTGGTGCTGTCCGCTCGGCAGATTAGGGGTTAATAAGTGTAGGCAGGTGGAGGCGACGTTGAGGGGGGCAGATTAGGGGTTAATAAATATAATATAGGGGTCGGCGGTGTTAGGGGCAGCAGATTAGGGGTACATAGCTATAATGTAGGTGGCGGCGCTTTGCGGTCGGCAGATTAGGGGTTAATTATTGTAGGTAGCTGGCGGCTACGTTGTGGGGGGCAGATTAGGGGTTAATAAATATAATACAGGGGTCGGCGGTGTTAGGGGCAGCAGATTAGGGGTACATAAGTATAACGTAGGTGGCGGTCGGCAGATTAGGGGTTAAAAAAATTTAATCGAGTGGCGGCGATGTGGGGGGACCTCGGTTTAGGGGTACATAGGTAGTTTATGGGTGTTAGTGTACTTTAGAGTACAGTAGTTAAGAGCTTTATGAACCGGCGTTAGCCCAGAAAGCTCTTAACTACTGACTTTTTTCTGCGGCTGGAGTTTTGTCGTTAGATTTCTAACGCTCACTTCAGCCACGACTCTAAATACCGGAGTTAGAAAAATCCCATTGAAAAGATAGGATACGCAATTTATGTAAGGGGATCTGCGGTATGGAAAAGTCGCGGCTGAAAAGTGAGCGTTTGACCCTTTTTTGAGTGACTCCAAATACCGGAGTTAGCCTAATACCAGCGTTAGGAGCCTCTAACGCTGGTTTTCACGGCTACCGCCAAACTCCAAATCTAGGCCTTAGGGAGGCTTCCCTCAGGGTCATAATTTGCATAAATAGAAAAGAGAAGCGCTCAACCTGGGAACAAACAGTAGCATAATAGCTTGTTCTATGGATAGTTACCACGCAAGGAGCAGCCTCTTTTTTGCTCAACTTGTGCCTTTCACAGAGAATAACTTTCTTGTAGTATATCAGTCTGATCCTGACTAAACAGTGCAAGTAGAGGTCCTAAGATACCTGTTCTATGGATAGTTACCACGCAAGGAGCAGCCTCTTTTTGCTCAACATATGCCTTTCACAGAGAATAACTTTCTTGTAGTATATCAGACTAAACAGTGCAGTAGAGGTCCTAAGATACCAGGCAATCCCCCTCTGAAAGAGAGAAATGGCAAAACCCCAGACGTATGTTTTGGCCTAGTGTGGGACTCGTCAGTGAGGTGCAGTCATATCCCTCTAGGCACACTGAGCAACGGAATATAGCAGTCTAGTATAAACAAACAACATTGATCAACTCCAACTCAAATTGTTGCTTGTGTGGCACTTTAGCAAACATGTATGCTTTGATGGCTTTTTTCTCCTACCATCCTAATGAGATGCAGGTGGAGATTGAAAAGAGAGAATAGACAATGGTCACAATTTGCTCCACAGAAAAGGCAGATGAGAATACCACATGTATTTCTTCCTGAAGTCTACTGACCATAAAAATGTTGAAAGCAAGGCCATTATCACGGTGTACAATGAGATTAGCAACAGTCTGAAGCCAATTATAAATAGGACCCTGGCCATCATCTTATGCTTAAAGTGTTGGCAGTGCTATATTTTGTGGTTACTGGCTCATTCCAGTTGGTGATTAGTGGGGGAAATTCAGTCAACCATTTCACAGGACTTGAAAACTGTTTTGCCATACCTGATTACCCGGTCAGTTATTTCGATGTAAGTCAACAAGTACCAACACACTACTAAGCAGTAACTTTTTTAATGCCAAGATAGGTACCACGTGTACCTCTGTAGTATTACTTCATGCTTGTTTAATTTCATAATCAAATGTTAAAACACATGGTAATTCTTAAATTAAATTATCCTTCAAATAAAACATTGTATTATATTATATTTTTACATTCTTTGTGGTGTGCAGAGTGAGAGGGGCACCACCCCAGGGACCTTATGTTTTGGAGGCCCCTCAAGGGTGAGGCTATGAGAAGATGCAATGTACATCTTGTATTTAGTGTTTATGTTATCAGGAGGTGTAATATACAGTGTTATTTTTTTTATATAGGACACACTGAATGTTGGGCCATATGGGGGGGGGGGTTGGTGGAGATGGCATACAGGGAGAGGAGAATAATGGTTCTGGGCTGAGGGGCCCCACAAATTTGTCTTGCCAAGGGCACTGCAAATTATAAGAGTAGCCAAGGTAACCTCCTAGGTTTATCATGGTGGCGAAGGAATGTGTGTGTGTATGTGTGTGTTTGCAGTGTTTTTGCACTATGTATACTGTGTTCTGTCTATAGTCTTACCTCTCAAAATTGATATAACTAAGACAATATTATTATAATACTCTGAAATGCATACTAAATGTAAAAACTATGATAAAATCTAAAGCTATTAACTATATAGGTTTGCACACTTTAAATAGACTTAAAATAGAACAAATATGAATTATGCCTTCCAAAGGGAATAATGGTCTGGAGCTGTATTTCAGGGTTTGAGCTATGCCCCTTAGTTCCAGGGAAGGGTCATTCATTCTAATGCTAGAGGTTATAAAGACATTTTAGATGAATAGGTGCTTCCAACTTTGTGGTAATAGTTTGGAGAAAGCCCTTTACTCTTCCAGCATGACTGTGACCTTGTGTACAAAGAGATGTCCATGAAGATATGGTTTGAGAAGTTTGGTATGGCGGAACACGAGTTTCTGCGCAGATGAGGGACAACAAACTGGTAATTCCCAGAATACAGCAACAAATGGAGGTATAAGTTCAGATGAAGGTATGTGAACAGTACTGGCAGTGAGTCACAAGATCACAAAGTAGAAGAGTGGTAAAAGTTCAGGCAAGAGTCTATGGAATGGGCCAACAAACCAAGGACTGAACTTTGTGAAATGTTGTTTTAATTTTAAGTGTCTACTAGAAAGCCATACCTGTTCACAAATACAAAAAACTGGGTCCTTCCTTCTCCGACGTTCTGCGTTCTATTTGTAAAGGGTCATCAAATATGTAACACTCTTTGGATATGATGTTAATGCCAAAGTAACTTAGTGATATGTCGTCAGTGATAAGGAACGTGGGAGGGCCCTGTCGGAGGGCCACGAAAAATGGTGTAGTTTACAAGGAGTCATTGACTCAAGAATTATGTGCAAATTTTGCAACAGGTAACAGGGAAGTTCAATTGTCTTGTAAATTGGAGGAGTAGAAGCGCACATAAACTTCCAAATTCTGATTAGCTCTTTCATCTGTTAATTTGACTGATGATGGTAAGAAGATGACAATTACATTGTAGTACCCACATTTTTGACACACTGTTTGTCAAAAACGTGAGGTGAACTGGGAACCTCAATCTAAAATTATGTTAGTTGGCAGACCATGCTTAAAAAATAGCTGAGAAAATTCTCTTGCTGTAGATAATTTTGGAAGTGGTATAAAATGAACCTTTCTACCACTACCTAAATTACTGTGTTTCCCTTGGATACAGGTAGAACCACAATAAAATCCATAGAGATGTGAGTCCAGGCTTGGCTGGGTAGCAGTAGAGGTTTCAAGAGTCCATAGTTCATGTCACATTTATTCACGTAATCCTTGACGTCTGTAGACATTTTGGATTACCAACTAAAGAAATCAATTTGCTCAGAGTGTTCTTTATACTCGAAAAACCAGAAAGCAAAGAGTCATGAGCCTAGTGTAAGAAATCAGAAAGAAACCTAATGAAGAATTTGTTTTTGCAACGAACTGGGACATGTCGGTTGAAGGGAACCCAATAATTCTTTTTTGGGGAAATGATATGGTCAAGAGCAATAGTATACTGACATGCAGAGAAAATTTGTCTAGAAAAGGCATCTGCTTTCTTTTTTTTTTTAACCTGGTATGTAGGACATAATATAGTTGTAGCAAGCAAAAAAAAAGGGACCAACGACTCTGGGTTAGATTACGACTGGCGAGCTAATAGTTATGGGTTTATCGCGGGTATTTGCATGCATCAGAAGTAATGCGGGTATTACAAGTTTAACGTAAAGGCGTTTGCTTGAGCGCAATTGAATTTAATGCATGGTTAGCGCGACTTCAGAGTTCTGGTTAATTGTTATGATTAAATAAAAAGTTGCACAAAAACATGAAAAATACATTTAAAAGTACACATTTATAAAAACACTGAAAAAAAGAATTGGAAAAAAATGCATTAAAAAGTGTTAGGAAAAAAAAAAAAGAATTGCAAGGGGCTTTAACATAGAGATATAGACATATACTGTAAATGTAGATGTGTATACTGTATATATATGTATATATATATATATATATATATATATATATATATGTACTGTATATGTATATATGTGTGTAATATATAATTATGTGTTTATATGTGTTTCACTTACAGGATAATGTTATTTTTATACATATTTCTATATATATGAGTATGTACCTATACCTGTATATCTATTCCTATAGATATATAGGTATAGATATGTATTTTACATGAACAGTATCAGCTATATATAGAAATATATATTTAAAGGGACAGTACACTGTAAAATAGTTTTTCCATAAATGTATTTTAAATGACTTGTTTAAATTTAAAGGGGAGAAAGTTTTTGGGTGAATTGTCCCTTTAATAATAAAAAGTACATTATTTTCTATCACCTAGATTACGAGTTTTGTGCTAAACAGGGTGCGAAACGAACGCAACAAAAGTTGTGTTATTTCACCCCCCATAGTGCTGCCATTTTGAGTTTCTGAAAAGCCTCCATGTGTGTGCGATATGGTGGCGTTAAGCTCCATACCGCTCAAAAGGCAAGGGCTGAGAATACGTGCTTGTGCACACTTTCCCCCATGGACATCAATGGGGAGAGAGTGTTAGAAAAAAAACTAACGCCTGAAGTGCGGAATGGCAAATCATCCCTATTGATGTCTATGGGGAAAAAAAGTTACATTTAAACACCCTAACATAAACCTCTAGTCTAAACACCCCTAATTCGCTGCCCCCGACATCGCCGACACTAATAAAAGTTATTAACCCCTATTCCGCCGCTCCCCGCCATCGCCACCACTATAATAAAGTTATTAACCCCTATTCCCCCGCACCCGATATCGCCGCCACTATAATAAAGTTGTTAACCCCTATTCCCCCGCACCCCGACATCGCCGCCACTATAATAAAGCTATTAACACCTATTCCACCGCTCCCCAACAACGCTGCCACTAAAAAAAGTTATTAACCCCTAAACCTCCCGCATCCCACATCTCCACCACTAAATAAACACTACACGTGGATGGTAGTTGATATCTCATCTTTATACACCTGCATATCCCAGCTCTTGGGGGTTTTGATTGTTGAATTATTCTTGGCCAAAGATATGCAATTAGATGATGTCAAAAAACATTATGTAGGTGATATTTTGAGGTACCTATTGTCACATAACTTTTTCATGTTTGACCAAAAATATTTCCAACAAACATGTGGCACGGCGATGGGGGCGAAATTCGTCCCATCGTTTGCCAACCTGTTTGTAGCCAGATTGGAACTTGTGTACATATATGATCCATCCAATCCATGGTATGAGGATATCATCTTTTATTCACGATACATAGATGATCTAATCTTCATAGTAAAAAAACCTATAGATGATTCCTCATTCCATGATTTCATAAGCTATCTAAATGACAATAACATGGGACTCAAATTTACAGGAACATTCAATAGCACACAAATAGATTTTTTGGATTTAACATTACAAGGGAATAACCACAGCATCAAAACATACAGAAAACCAACATCCGGCAACACTATTTTGCACGCCAAATCTCAACATCCTAAACACCTCATTCAGGCCATTCCGAAGGGGCAGTTTATCAGATTGCGTAGGAATACAAAATCAGAGAAAATTTACGATGAACAAGCTGCTGAATTGGAAAATAGACTAGTTAACAGAGGCTACAACAAAAGCCCTTTATCTAAATGTCGTGAACTCATTAAAAACTCGGATGTAAATTCAACTAACCAACACTCTAGACAGTAACAACAGTTTTAGTGACTCGGTGGTTTTCACCACTGAGTATACGGCCCAATATGACCAAATTGTAAAAATCATTAAAAAACACTTACACTTACTATCTGGGGATGAGATTTTAAGACCACTAGTTAAAAAGTGTAAATTTGTCCCAAAAAGACCCAGAACATTGGCACAATCTTTATCACCTAGCATGGTTCCCAGACATGCTTCTTCCCAAAACACAATGTGGCTTAAACATATAGGTGATTTCAGATGTGGCAGCAAAAATTGCAATACATGCACTATGGTACTAAAAGGTAATTGTTTTGCATCTAGTGTCACAAACCAAATGTTCGATATTTCATTCTATGCTAATTGTGGCACTCAATGGGTGGTATATCTGCTCACTTGTAATTTGTGTAAATGCCAATACGTTGGCCAAACCTCTAGGGAGCTCAGGAAGAGAACAGGGGAACATGCTAGAGACATCAAGAATTATGTAAAGGAATCAACAGTAGCGAACCACTTCAATGGTATACACTTCACCAATAAGGCTAACTTTTCAGTTCAGGCGATAGACCTAGCCAACACTTCTGCAAGAGGTGGTAATAAAAGCAAAGGAACTCTTCTGGATTCTAAAATTAAAAACAAGGTCACCATTGGGCATGAACAAGGAGTTTGACATAAGTTATTTCATTGACGATTAGAAATCTATGGATTGCACAAAATGTAGCAACGATTGGGCACCTATGTGTCTTCTAAAATCAATGTAAACTCTTTAGTTACGCCATATTACACATGATGTTCCTAGCGTAGGGTCACATACTACTATTGACATTACACTTATTTATTCCATCAATTTGGCTGCATATGAATTTCCTATTTGCCTCTGTTTTGTCTCACAATATAAATATGCTTTCCGTGTTGCCATTAGATTTTCCATCCTTCTTCAAGTAATAGTTTTTCAAACACAGCCATTCTGTAAATGGGGGTCTTTTTATATCCTGATTTCTCAAAATTCATAATAATTTAAAGAATTTTTTTTCTGTACACATACACATTCTGCTTCAGGTATTGTTTTATTGTCCTGTTTACAGAGATTTAATTTTATATATGTAGCTGTCTCAGGCTTAATAATCGCATATTGAAATTAATTATTCTATTTACATTTTTCTTGTAAGGATAGAATAATACATTGGTGTCAACATGCACTGTAATAGTTTATTGTTTAGCGTTGTGTTATGCATATATACATTTTTTCTTTATGTATTTTTGGCATATTATCACAAATGTTCTAAGATGTATAGATACCTCTCTCTTGTAACTGTATTTTAACTAGTATTGTTCACTTTCACTGTGATTTTAAATAATTAGTTGTGGTACTGAAGGAGTTAAGTAATGGTTACCCAGGGTATAAATTACTTGTCTATGTACTAACACACCAATCTATGAGGAAGCGCCACTAGGGGGCGCGAAACGCGTCAGACTGTCACTGCCTATGTCTGCCCTCTGTTTGGGATGCACTGATGCTATTTTTAAGGTTTAATAAAGGTATGTTTTAAACATTTTTTTCACCTAACCAAAGAGTGCCTGCTTCCATTTGTTCATTGATACGTTCCGTAGTCTGATCAGCTATACAGCTACGGCACTCCAAGTATCCATGTATCACAGCCTTTTACACATTTTTTAAATTGTGTGCACGGACCGATGGTTCAAGCCGTGTTCCGGATACCCCTGTCTTCTGTTAATATATTTATGTAGAGTAAGTGATGTGGGAGGTCAGTGGTTTAGGGTGTAATGATTTATTTTAGTATATTTCGTTGTGGGGGGGCTTGCGGTTTAGTGGTTAACAGGTTTATTAAAGCAGCGGTGTAGGCGGACGGCAGATTAGGGGTTAATAATATTTAAATAGTGTTTGCGATGCGGGATGGCGGTGGTTTAGGGATTAATAGGTTTATTATAGTGGCGATGATGTCAATGATGAGCAGCGGAATAGGGGTTAATACATTTTAATAGTGGCAGCAAGGTCCGGAGCGGCAGATTAGGGGTCAATAAATTTATTATGGTGTTTGCAATGCGGGAGGGCCTCGGTTTAGGGGTTAATAGGTAGTTTATGGGTGTTAGTTTACTTTTTAACACTTTAGTTATGAGTTATACAGCTTTGTAACGTAAAACTCATAATTACTGACTTTAGATGGCGGTACGGATCTTGTCAGTATAGGGTGTACCACTCACTTTTTGGCCCTCCAGGCAAACTCGTAATACCGGCACTATGGGAGTCCCATTGAAAAAGGACTTTTTAAAAAGTGCGGTACTGACGTTGCATGACAGGCTAAAAGGTGTGCGGTACACCTATACCGACAAGACTTGTAATAGCAGCATTAAGGAAAAAGCAGCGTTATGATGCATAACGCTGCTTTTTCACTCATAACGCAAAACTCGTAATCTAGCTGAATGTTTTGTAATTTTCTCTATGGGCTATGCTCCCAGGCCTGTCTGAGGTTAACTATCTTCTCTGATCTCTGATCAATTGTAAGGGTACAACATTCACCTACATAATGTCTTACAGGCCTAGCCTCCCAGCTTCGTAGGAGTTAAAGACACAGTTATATGCAAGCAATATTCCAATAATATATAATAATATACAATAATATGTCACTTTGACATTTCATGGACTGCAGTACCCTATTTTGTTTCTTCTGAAGAAGAGGACTATTGTAGCTCAAAACAGTAAATACATTGTGAGAGATATGTACAAAAGAAAAGATAGCAATAGCACTAGCACTACACAAATAAGATGGGGTTGCTCTATCTGGTTAAAATATACCTTGTGAAATAGAGTGCTTGTGCATAAAGACATTGTGAGAATGTTCCTGTGGATTATTTTTTTCTTCTTTTTTTTTATTATCTTTATTCAATAACAGGTTTTATGTTCCATGCATATAAAATTGAAGTCCAAATTTGAAGGAGTTTTAAAAACATAGGGGCCGATTTAACAATGTCCGCCCCACATCGATAAATGCCGACCATATGCTGTCGACATTTATCATTGCAAAAGCATTCCTTGTGAAATGCTTGCGCAATGCCGCCCCCTGCAGATTTGCAGCCAATCGGTTGCTAGCAGGGGTTGTCAATCTTCCCGATCGTTTATCCTCAGAGGTGGCGGATGAGTTAAGGAGCAGCGGTCTTAAGGGTTGCGTGGAAACGGCTGCATTCGCAGCTTAATAATTTGGCCCCATAGACTCTAGTCCCAATTGTTAAACAGCGTCCATTCTGTAGCATCTGCAACAGAACAGCAGCGGCATGAATGCCATTAAAGGGATAGGAAACCCCCAAATTTTCTTTTATGATTCAGATAAAACATCCAATTTTAAACAACATTTCAATTTAATTCTATTATCCAATTTTCTTCATTCTCTTGTTATCCATTGCTGAAGGGACAGCATTGCAATACTGACAGGAAGCTGAAAATATCTATTTAGCCAATCACAAGAGAGAAATGTGTGCAGGCACCAATTAGCAGCAGCTCCCACTAAAGAACGAAGCACATTTGAAAATATAAATTAATTTAAAAGTGTCTTAAAATTACATGCTCTATCTGAATCATGCAAGTTTAATTTTGATTTTAATGATAGACTGCAATGTCCTGTTATGGAAAGCTTAAATGTTTTGTTTAACATAAGAAACTTACAGTAATAAGCATAATCTTAACATGACATTTAGATTTGTCAAAGACTAAGTACAACTTTAACCATTAGTAAAATCAGAAATATGTAACAAGAGAAAATAAAAACAAGGGGTAACTGATTAACCATCAAATGACAAATTTATTATTCTAAGGCCCAACTTGGGCCTAGTTTCCATTGAGATGGTAAAGTTTAGAAACTGGTGGTAAAATAAAAATTCTCTATAGACTTTAATGGAGATAAATGTTTTTACCACCAGCTTCTAAATTTTAACTCCTCAATGGAAACTAGGCCTTTGCCTTCTGAAAGTAGTCCAGAGTTGAAAAACGAAAGTGACTGGGGAAAAAAAAGGGAAGAGAATGATCAAGAAATGAAGGAAAGGGGAAGATTCCCTGAAAGTGCACAGATTAGTCACAGGGACATTAGTTATCTATCCTGCAGCAGATCCTGTCAGTATGGATTCTCTTTATATATGATTTATATTCTCTATATTCCTGCACCCAGATGGCTGGTACTATTTGGATGGTATTTAAGTATTTCTTGATCTAAAGATATGAGTTTATATGAATTGTCTGACCTCACACCCTGTTGTCAGCATCTTTTTTGTTCTAATGATTTTTGTTTATATAAATGCAGTTTTAGCGACTACCTCCTACATTCTGCTGTCTTTAAAGGGACGTGAAACCCCAAATTTTTCTGTCAGGATTCAGATAGAGCATTACATTTTAAACAACTTTACAATTTACTTCCATTTTTTATGTTGCTTTATTCTCTCGGTATCCTTTGTTGAAGAAGCAGCAGTGCACTACTGGGAGCTAGTTGAACTCGTTGGGTGAGACAATGACAAGACGCAAATAAAAAAGCAAAAAACAAAACAGAAGGCTGCTGAGCAACAGTAGAAAAAAACACTTTATTCCAATAAAATAGGAAGGACAAGACATGCCAAAAAAAGCTTACTCATAGATGCTGAAGGCAAGTAAAACCCGCTGCTTCATAACTGGTGTCTCTGGCGAGTCTGAAGGCTCGCCAGAAACACGGCCCTTCAAGCTCCATACGGAGCTTGATAAATGGTCCCCCGAGTCTTTTTTTGAGAAAAACATTTATTTTTAATTGGAACAGACACTTGAACTTGTATTCTATAGTGGCTCTGTGGTACATTGTCTCCGTCCTTAGTTATGTGGAATTGGTAAATGTGGTTGGTGTGGCAGAGTGGGAAGCTTTTTTTGTAACAAATGTTGTTTTTGCCTGAAACAGTGAGTATGTGGATCATTGGTTGGTGTGATGTGAAAAAAGTTGTTTTTACCAGAACTTTGATATAGATTCAGTGGCATGTCTCTGGTCCACTGCCGTTCTCTCACCAAGCCTTTGAATTGCTGGATTTGGTTGGTGTGACTACTTGGTGTGGCCATTCTGGTGTTTTGTTATCCAACATGTTATTTTGCTTGTAAAGGACAGTTGGATATTGATTCCATGGCAAGAGCATGGTTTATTGTCTCTCTCCCTCTTAGCCATGAGGAATGGGTGAATATGATTGGTGTGGCTACTTAGGAAGTGGGTGTTCTGGTGCTTTTTTGCACAAAACCTTTATTGGCTAGTACAGACAATTGGACGTGGATTCTGTGGAGTGTTTTTGGCTTGGTGGAATAGGAGAATTTGATTGGTGTTGCTACTTTGGGTCTTGGGGGTTCTAGGACCTTTTTAGCAATTATTTTTTTTTGCCCAGAATGAGTAGTTGAATGTGGGTATCATGGTAAGTATATGGCTCATTGTCTCTCTCCCTCCTAGCCTTGTAGAACAGATGAATTTGGTGAACAGGTGTTCTGTTCTGTATTTTTCTGGACAGGTAAGGGGTTAATAATAATAATAATAAAAATAATAAATATTGCTTTCACTTCCAAAATATTGTTTGGAAGGGTGTTTAAAACGTTCCATTTCTTTTTTTAATATTTTGACTTTTTATTTTTTCCCAGCCTTTGCCCTTTCCCAGGCAGACTTTCAGGACAAGTATATCATAGGCCAGCGTAATATTTAGGACTTCACTTACAGACAGTTGCTGACAAGCTTTTTCAGAGTGATTGGGTTCAGGGCCCCAAATGTCCACAAGCTCCAGATATGTTTTATTCATTAATTTATTTGTTTTTCTGTTGATAGACACACCTGACCTTGGTAAATGGCCGTTTGCATTCACCTAGATTACGAGTTTTGTGTTACGGTTTTAATGCTGAAAAACCGCAAGCATTTTAGTCTGTAACGCAACGTCAATCCCTCACTCAAAAAAATGACGTTTTTGCATGGAATTTCCATAGCGCTTGTATTACAAGTTGTGTGATGAGGCTAAATGCTTGTGTTACAGCCTATACCGACACAATCCATTCCACTATCTGAAAGCAGTAGTTATGAGTTTTGTGCCACAAAAATTTTATGCAAAACTCATAACTAAACTATAAGTACACTAACACCTATTTTCATTGGCTGATTTGAATAGCCAATAGAATTTCATTAGCTCTCATCCTGTTGGCTGATTTGAACAACCAATAGGATTTCAGTAGCTCTCATCCTATTGGCTGATTTGAATTTCAACAATCAAATCAGCCAATAGGAATGCAAGGGAAGCAATTTTGAAAAGGCTCCCTTGCATTGAAGATTCAGTATACGGCGGTGACCATATGAAGAAGAAGCTCAGTGCCGGATGTCTTCAAGGATGGATCCGTTCCGCGCTGCCGGGATAAAGATAGAAGACGCCGCCTGGATGAAGATAGAAGATGCCGTCTGGATGAAGACTTCTCGCCGCTTGGATGAGGATGGATGTCCGGACTTTAGAAACTGTAAGTGGATCTTCGAAGGTTAGTGTTAGGTTTTTCTTTTAATCTGTTTGGGTGGGGGGTTTTTTAGATTAGGGTTTGGGCTTTTTTTAAAAAGCTGAATGCCCTTTTCAGGGCAATGACCATACAAATGCCCTTTTCAGGGCAATGGGTAGCTTAGGTTTTTTTAGAGTTAGGTTTTTATTTTGGGGGGTTGGTTGGGTGGTGGGTTTTACTGTTGGGGGTCTTTGTATTTTTTTACAGGTAAAAGAGCTGATTTCTTCAGGCAATGCCCTACAAAAGGCCCTTTTAAGGGCTATTGGTAGTTTATTGTAGGCTAAGGTTTCTTTTTATTTTGGGGGGTGGGTTTTTTTATTTTTACAGGGCTATTAGATTAGGTGTAATTGTTTTTATTTTGGATAATTTCGTTTGTTATTTTTCGTAATTTAGTGATTGTTATTTTTTGTAATTTAAGACTTAATTTTTTTTTGTAGTGTTAGTTTTTTTCTAATGTGTAATTTAGTTTTTTTAATTTTAGTTATTTAAATTTTAGTATAATAGTTATGTTAGGCTAATTGTTAGTTTAAACTTAGTTTTTTTTTCATTTCACAGGATAGGGATATTGTCATTTTTTTATAAAGTTAGAGGGTTGTTAGGTTTAGGGGTTAATAGTTTAATTTAGTTTTTTGCGATGTGGGGGGCTGGTGGTTTAGGTGTTAATAGGTTTATTTAATGGTGGTGATGTGGGAGGCCAGAGGTTTAGGGGTGAATAACTTTATTTAGTGGCGGCGATGTTGGGGAGCCGCGGAATAGGGGTTAATAGATTTATTATAGTGTTGGCGATGTTGGACTGTGGGGGAATAGGGTTTAATAACTTTTTTTATATTGGCAGTGATGTCAGGAAGCGGCGGAATAGGGGTTAATACATTTTATTAGTGGCAGCGATTTTGGGAGCGGCAGATTAGAGGTTAATAACTTTATTTTGGTGTTGGCAATCTCGGAGGCGGCGGATTAGGGGTGTTTAGACTTGGGGTTTATGTCAGGGTGTTAGGTTTAAATGTAACCTTTTTTCCCCCATTGACATCAATGGGGTTGCATTACGGAGCTTTTCATTCTGCGCTTCAGGTGTGGGTTTTTTTCTAACACTCTCTCCCCATTGATCTCTATGGGAAAAGCGTGCACGAGCACGTCAAATCAGCCCTTGGATTTGTGTGGTATGGAGCTTATTGCCACCATATCACACGTAAAAAGGCGGCTTTTCAGAAACTTGTAATGGCAGCGCTATGGAGGGTGAAATAATGCAACTTTTGTTGCGTTCATTTCGCACCCTCTATAGAGCAAAACTCGTAATCTAGGTGTAAGTTAGTAAAACATCCCTGTAGATCTGGACTTTTCAGATAACAGGGGATCAAGTCTTTCAGTCATTGTGGGGTAAAAATGCTAAAATCAAACTGCAAGACGCACAGGGCTCCATTACATATGAGGCGCCGTGATTTTGGTATCACATATACAGCACCACATATAAATGCGGCACGTATATTTCACCCGTCGGCTGCAATTTTTACTCCCATAAGCTAACATAGAACCGCGTCGCAAATCGGTATCACATATTCCGCGCAAGGATTAGCTTTGCAAAAATTGAGAAATTTTACTCCATTTTCACCTCGCCACACAAAGGCAGCCGCAGCAAGTCTTGCACTGAGTTTGTGAGCACCGTAACTGCCTGAAAATATTAACTAACACCTAACGCATGCGCAATATCTATCTACCTGTCAACCGCAATCCCCCACCGCAATAACTAATAAGGTATATTAACCCCTATTTCCGCCATCAAACCTACATCGCAATTAATAATAAAAGTATTAACCCCTAAACCCCCTACAACGCAATATGCCTAATTAAACTATTAACCCCTTTATCCGCCATCAAACCCACATCACAACTAATAATTAAAGTATTAACCCCTAAATCCGCCAACCCCAACATCACAAACTACCTAATAAATGTATTAATCCCTAGTCTGCCATTAACCCATATCGCAAAGTCCCTATTAAAACTATTAACCCCTAATCCACCAAAACCCACAACGCAAATAACTAATTATTTACTAAACCCTAACCTAACACCCCCTATCCTAACAACTCCTTAATTAAACCCAATTACCTAAATTAATAATACGAAATTACAAACAGTTAAAATAAAAAACCTAACATTACTTTAAACATAATAAAACTAAGTTTAAATTAAGCTAAAATTACAGAAAATAAAAAAAGACTAACAGTACATAAAATAATAAGATTATCTAAAATAAAAAAATTAAACCTAATCCCTATGAAAATAAAAAAGCCCCCCCAAAATAAAAACACCCCCTAATATAATGCTAAACTACCAATAGCCCTTAAAAGGCTATATATCTATGATATATATCAACAACTTAAAGAGACAGTACACTGTAACATTGTTTTTATATGAATGTCTTTTCAATGACTTGTTATACAAGCTGCAGAGTATAAAATGTAGAGAAATAGCATTTTCAGGCTTATTTGTGCATATGCAGTAGCTGGTTTTGTGCTTTTAAACCACAGCCTATTGCAATGGGTTGAGCTTCAGGTAATATCATATCTCATTATGTTATCACTTTGTGTACACACACTTGCTTCCTTATCTTATATTTGTCTGGGAAAAAGACAGCTCAATACATAGAGAGAACAATGGAAAATTATCATGTTATTACTTAACTATCCTGCACCCCACTGGGAGTGTAATTTCTTCTGCTGGCTGTGTTTACTTAGGCTATTCAATAGCTAAGACTCCATTATAAAAACTTTCAGTATAGGTAGGGTTACCACAGGTTAAATCAGCTATTTCAAAGGCCAAAATAGGGGTAAAGGAGCTACTTGTAAAAAAATGAATACACTCCAGCAAGTAAAATGGATAATTGGGAACAATTTAAATGGGAGAACATTTTTTGGTGAACTATCCCTTTAAAGGGACAATCTACACCTTAGTCATCTTAAAGTCTTACTTTAGATTAAGCTGAAAATAGCCTCCTGCACCTTTTTCTATATCATGCAGCAGGAACAATAAAGCAGTTATTTTGAAATGAATATTGTTTCTTGCCAGTTTGAAATGGCTGCCAAGCTCCACCCACTGATGACATCATTATTTGGGCTACATATTGCTTCCAATCACAAAAAGCTTTCTAGTTTGATTCAACAGACTGTCAATGCTATTCAGCAGAGTGCATAGATGCAGCTCAGATTGTAATATTATCAGTGGGCGGAGCTCGGCAGCCATTTTAAACTGGACAGAAGCAAAAATAGTTTTAAAATAACTTTTTTACCATTTCTGCTTGCAGCTTAATCTAAGGTAAGACTTTAAGATGACTAAGGTGTAGACTGACCCTTTAAACTTAAAATATTGTGTTAGGTATTACATTCGCAACCAGCAAAACCAAGTCATGTGCTGGTGGCCCACAGTGCCAGCAAATTTGTTTTGAGAGCCACTTTGGGAACATCTGCTATTGGTATACTACCACTGCATTATATCTGTTTATGGCACTATTTAGCAGTACTATTATATCGTTTTATAAGTCTCATCATTTTATTTTTCAATAAAGTAGATTTTAAATCCCTTTTTTGTCCAGCTCTTGAATTAGTAGCAGTTAACAGAAAGTAACCTGAGTACAGCCGCCACATTTTGTTGTGTTTTCATACTCTTTATTTGGTTTTCTTACAATGTAAGTGAATAATCTATTAGAGCCATAGAGCATGCATTTCTATATCTTATCTTTTAAAGCAAAAGATCTTGTCTATCAAAAGAGTTAACCCTTTATAGTTACTGAGTTACACAACATGAACAGGTTTTGGGCCTTTTTCCTGTTTTATCGTTATTCACTGTGTTAGTGAAGAGGTTAATCTGGTAGCATCTTGATTTCATATACTCTTCCAGATTATAACATTTAAACCAGATGTATCATTTGGTAACCGCTATAGACTTTCTTCATGCTAACATTTGTTTTGTATTATTAAAGTAGAGTGGTGACAGGAAATGTGGTATGTATGCCCTTGGAAAGGAATAAAAGCTAATTCCATTACCACTTTCCAGGGTAGCTTGTTATACTCAGGAAGGTGAACTGGTTTTAATTATATTTAAATGATAGAACAAAAGGAAAAAAAAGAGAGAGAGAAACAGTTTTGCATTCCCAGACCCAGTTTTTCATTTTTTAGAAAATGTAATCTGTTGGCGCTCTACAAATAAATGATAATAATAATAATTCTCTGTATTATAGTAAAAATTACAGGTATCATATATTTGCTTTTCAAACCCTTTTGTAAATATAGCAGCAAAATGATTTGGTTTATTCAGGACAGTCTTAAGGGGCGGACAAACTGGTCAGTGGCACCACCGCCTGACATGACAGCACCAGAGCTAGCACAAGGTTTTCTCTTGTGCAGAGCTTTTTGTCTACAAGCACCCATCTCCTCTGTTACTCTGCGGAAGAGCCACCGCCTACCGTAGCTTCTAGCAGATTTATCCATGTGGTGGTTGCTCAGCAGAGTAAGAGACTGATGTAAAGGAGCAGAGTTGTAAAAAGAATGGTGGCAGCATTGAAAGTAAAAAAAAAACAGGTGCAAGGCTTTGTGTGAGACTAGTTAGGTCTACATTGCAGGCTGCTACAAACTATTAAGAGATCCACTTTTAAGTTGCAAAGAAACAGAATGTAATTAATCCCTATCAACTTGATTACGAGTTTTGCATTTTGACTCAAAAGCATCGTTATGGCCCATAAAAATGCTTTTTGCCTAACGCCGCTATTACAAGTAGACTTGTGCAGCTTCGAAAAATTTGTTTCGGTTCGGATCGATTCGGATCAATTCGAATTTCGGTTCGGATCTATTCGAATTCGGAAAAATTAGAATGAATTTGTTTCGGATTCATTCTGATTCTTTCGGATTCGGAAAAAATTCGGTTCGGTTCGAATCGATTCGGAAATTTGGAATTTCGGTAAGTGTTAGATGGGATGTGCTGTGTATTACAC
This sequence comes from Bombina bombina, assembly GCF_027579735.1. Lineage (NCBI taxonomy): Eukaryota > Metazoa > Chordata > Amphibia > Anura > Bombinatoridae > Bombina > Bombina bombina. The sequence continues at coordinate 1,109,291,882 of NC_069502.1, read as the reverse complement.
TAGTATTATGTACTGTATATTAGGTTTAACCCATAGCAGAGTGATAAAACCTAATATACTGTACAATACTAGTGTAATACACGGCCATCCGAATCTACTGAATACATCCGAATCGATTCGGATGTATTCGAATCGATTTGGATGTATTCGATTCTATTCGGGATTATTCTGTAGATTCGGCAGTATTTTAATTCGGAAATTCAAATCAATCCGAATCTCTGAATTTTCGGAATTTCCGAATCGATCCGAAACGAATCGCACATGTCTAATTACAAGTCTTGTCAGAATAGGTGTACTGCACACCTCTTTGACCGTCACGCAATGTCAGTACCGCACTTTTTAAAAAACTCCTTTTTTCGATGGGACTTCCATAGTGCCGGTATTACGGGTTTTGCGGTGAGGCCAAAAAGTGAGCGGTACAGCCTAAAATGACAAGATCTGTACCACCATCTAAAGTCAGTAGTTATGAGTTTTATGCTACAAAGCTGTACCATACAATTCATAACTAAAATGTTAAAAAGTACACTAACACCCATAAACTACCTATTAACCCCTAGCCCGAGACCCTCCCACATCGCAAACACTAAACTAAAATTATTAACCCCTATTCTGCCGCTCCCCGACATCGGCACCACTATAATAAACCTATTAAAACTCTAAACCGCCGCCCTCCCGCATCACAAACACTATTTAAATATTATTAACCCCTAATCTGCCGTCCGCCCACACTGCTGCTATAATAAACCTATTAACCACGAAACCGCAAGCCCCCCACAACGAAATATACTAAATTAAACTATTCACCCCTAAGCCTCTGGCCTCCCACATCACTACATAAAAATATTAACCCTAAACCTAACGTAACCCTAAGCCTAAGTCTAACCCTAACCCTAACACCCCCTAACTTAAATATAATTAAAATAAATCTAAATAAATCGTACAATTATTACCTAAATAATTCCTATTTAAAACTAAATACTTACCTATAAAATAAAACCTAAGCTAGCTACAAAATAACTAATAGTTATATTGCAGCTATCTTACGCCTAGATTTAGAGTTCTGCGTTAGCCGTCCAAACCAGCGTTAAGGGGTCCTAACGCTGGTTTTGGCCGCCCGCTGGTATTTAGAGTCAGTCAGGAAAGGGTCTAACGCTCACTTTCCAGCCGCTACTTTTCCATACCGCAGATCCCCTTACATCAATTGCGTATCCTATCTTTTCAATGGGATCTTTCTAACGCTAGTATTTAGAGTGTTGGCTGAAGTGAGCGTTAGAACTCTAACGACAAGACTCCAGCCGCAGAAAAAAGTCAGGAGTTAAGAGCTTTATGGGCTAACGCCAGTTAAGCACACTTATTTACATTAAAAAATCCTGTGGCACACCACCATTCCAAAATTTTTAAAAAATCACACATTGTAGCCTAATACAGCGTATATATATATATATATATATATATATATATATATATATATATATATATACACAAACACAGACACACACACATACTGTATGTATTGTGCTGTTATGCCATAACTCCTACAAACTTCCCCTGCACTGGGAGTAAAAAACTATAAAGTTTAAAAAATATGTCACACTGTTGTCAGTCTGCCGCGGCACACCTGAGGATCTCTCATGGCACACTAGTATGCCACGGCACACTGGTTGAAAAACACTGCTCTAAAGTACACTTACACCCATAAACTACCTATGTACCCCTAAACCGAGGTCCCCCCACATCGCCGCCACTCTAATAAAATTTTTTAACCCCTAATCTGCCGACCGCACACCGCCGCAACCTACATTATCCCTATGTTCCCTTAATCTGCTGCCCCTAACATCGCCTACACCTACATAATATTTATTAACCCCTAATCTGCCCCCCCCCACGTCACCGCTACCTAACTACACTTATTAACCCCTAATCTGCCGACCGGACCTCGCCGCTACTCTAATAAATGTATTAGCCCCTAAAGCTAAGTCTAACCCTAACACTAACACCCCCTAAGTTAAATATAATTTAAATCTAACAAAATAAAATAAATCTTATTAAATAAATTAATCCTATTTAAAGCTAAATACTTACCTATAAAATAAACCCTAATATAGCTACAATATAACGAATAATTATATTGTAGCTATTTTAGGATTTATATTTATTTTACAGGCAACTTTGTATTTATTTTAACTAGGTACAATAGCTATTAAATAGTTAATAACTATTTAATAGCTACCTAGTTAAAATAAGTACAAAATTACCTGTAAAATAAATCCTATCCTAAGTTACAATTAAACCTAACACTACACTATCAATAAATTAATTAAATAAACTACCTACAATTATCTACAATTAAATCAACTAAACTAAATTACAAAAAAAAACAAACACTAAATTACAAAAAATAAAAAAAATTACAAGAATTTTAAACTAATTACACCTACTCTAAGCCCCCTAAAAAAATAACAAAGCCCCACAAAATAAAAAAATGCCCTACCCTATTCTAAATAAAAAGTTGACAGCTCTATTACCTTACCAGACCTTAAAAAGGCCTTTTGCGGGGCATGCCCCAAAGAAAACAGCTCTTTTGCATTAAAAAAAAACATACAATACCCCCCCAACATTACAACCCACCACCCACATACCCCTAATCTAACCCAAACACCCCTTAAAAAACCTAACACTAAGCCCCTGAAGATCTCCCTACCTTATCTTCACCACGCCGGGTATCACCGATCCGTCCAGAAGAGGGTCCGAAGTCTTCATCCTATCCGGCAAGAAGAGGTCCAGAAGAATGTCCGAAGTCTTCATCCTATCCGGCAAGAAGAGGACATCCGGACCAGTAGACATGTTCATCCTGGCGGCGTCTTCTATCTTCATCCATCCGGCGCGAAGCGGGACCATCTTGAAGCAGCCAACGCGGATCCATCCTCTTCTTCCGGCAACTCCCGACGAATGAAGGTTCCTTTAAATGACGTCATCCAAGATGGCGGCCCTCGAATTCCGATTGGCTGATAGGATTCTATCAGCCAATCGGAATTAAGGTAGGAAAAATCTGATTGGCTGATTGAATCAGCCAATCAGATTCAAGTTCAATCCAATTGGCTGATCCAATCAGCCAATCAGATCGAGCTCGCATTCTATTGGCTGATCGGAACAGCCAATAGAATGCGAGCTCAATCTGATTGGCTGATTGGATCAGCCAATCGGATTGAACTTGAATCTGATTGGCTGATTAAATCAGCCAATCAGATTTTTCCTACCTTAATTCCGATTGGCTGATAGAAGTTTTCTTTGGGGCATGCCCCGCAAAAGGCCCTTTTAAGGGCTGGTAAGGTAAAAGAGCTGTTAACTTTTTATTTTAGAATAGGGTAGGGCATTTTTTTATTTTGGGGGGATTTGTTATTTTTTTAGGGGGCTTAGAGTAGGTGTAATTAGATTAAAATTCTTGTAATCTTTTTTTATTTTTTGTATTTTAGTGGGGTTTTTTTTGTAATTTAGTTTAGTTGATTTAATTGTAGATAATTGTAGATAGTTTAGTTAATTAATTTATTGATAGTGTAGTGTTAGGTTTAATTGTAACTTAGGATAGGATTTATTTTACAGGTAATTTTGTACTTATTTTAACTAGGTAGCTATTAAATAGTTATTAACTATTTAATAGCTATTGTACCTAGTTAAAATAAATACAAAGTTGCCTGTAAAATAAATATAAATACTAAAATAGCTACAATATAATTATTCATTATTGTAGCTATATTAGGGTTTATTTTACAGGTAAGTATTTAGCTTTAAATAGGATTAATTTATTTAATAAGATTTATTTTATTTTGTTAGATTTAAATTAAATTTAACTTAGGGGGGTGTTAGGGTTAGACTTAGCTTTAGGGGTTAATACATTTATTAGAGTAGCGGCAAGGTCCGGTCAGCAGTTTAGGGGTTAATACTTGAAGTTAGGTGTCGGCGATGTTAGGGAGGGTAGATTAGTGGTTAATACTATTTATTATAGGGTTTTTGAGGCGGGAGTGAGGCGGTTTAGGGGTTAATACATTTATTCTAGTGGCGGCGAGGTCCGGTCGGCAGATTAGGGGTTAATAAGTGCAGTTAGGTAGCGGCGACGTTGGGGGGGGGCAGATTAGGGGTTAATAAATATAATATAGGGGTCGGCGATGTTAGGGGCAGCAGATTAGGGGTACATAGCTATAATGTAGGTTGCGGCGGTGTACGGAGCGGCAGATTAGGGGTTAATAATAAAATGCAGGGGTCAGCGATAGCGGGGGCGGCAGATTAGGGGTTAATAAGTGTAAGGTTAGGGGTGTTTAGACTCAGGGTACATGTTAGGGTGTTAGGTGGAGACTTAGGAAGTGTTTCCCCATAGGAAACAATGGGGCTGCGTTAGGAGCTGAACGCTGCTTTTTTGCAGGTGTTAGGTTTTTTTCAGCTCAAACTGCCCCATTGTTTCCTATGGGGATATCGTGCACGAGCACGTTTTTTAAGCTGGCCGTGTCCGTAAGCAACGCTGGTATTGAGAGTTGAAGTGGCGGTAAATTATGCTCTACGCTCCCTTTTTGGAGCCTAACGCAGCCCTTCAGAGAACTCTAAATACCAGCGTTGTTTAAAAGGTGCGGGGGGGAAAAAACACGCGTAGCTAACGCACCCCTTCTAACGCAAAACTCTAAATCTAGGTGTTAGGTTTTATTTTTATTTCACAGGTAAGTTTGTATTTAGGTAGACTAGTTAGTAAATAGTTATTAACTATTTAATAACTACCTAGCTAAAATAAATACAAACTTACCTGTAAAATAAAACCTAAACTTCCTTACACTAAAACCTAACATTACAATCAAATAAAATAAATTAAATTAATCAAATACAATTATCTAATTTACAAAAAAATAAACACTATATTACACAAAATAAAATGAAATTATCAAAAATAAAAACGAATTACTCCTAATCTAATAGCCCTATCAAAATAAAAAAGCCCCCCCCCCCAAAAAAAAAAAAACCCTAGCCTACACTAAACTGCTAATGGCCCTTAAAAGGGCCTTTTGTGGGTCATTGCCCCAAAGAAATCAGCTCTTTTACCTGTAAAAAAAAATACAAACAACCTCCCAACAGTAAAACCCACCACCCACACAACCAAACTCCCCAAATAAAAACCTAAATCTAAATAAACCTAAGCTAACTATTGCTCTGAAAAGGACATTTGCGCATTTAGCTCTTTTACATTGCCCAAACCCTAAGCTAAAAATAAACCCACCCAATAAACCCTTAAAAAAATCTAACACTAACCCCTGACGATCCACTTACAGTTTTTGAAGACCGGACAGCCATCCTTATCCAGCCGGCAGAAGTCTTCATCCAAGCGGGCAGAAGTCCTCATCCAGACGACATTTTCTATCTTCATCCATCTGGTGCAGAGGGGGTCCATCTTCAAGACATCCGGCGCGGAGCATCCTCTTCTTACGATCGCCGCTAGAAAATGAAGGTTCCCTTTAAGTGACGTCATCCAAGATAGCGTCCCTTACATTCCGATTGGCTGATAGAATTCTATCAGCCAATAGGAATTAAAGGGGGAAAAATCCTATTGGCTGTTGCAATCAGCCAATAGGATTGAGCTTTCATCCTATTGGCTGATCCAATCAGCCAATAGGATTGAGCTCGCATTCTATTGGCTATTCCAATCAGCCAATAGAATGCAAGCTCAATCCTATTGGCTGATTGCAGCAGCAAATAGGATTTTTCCCCTTTAATTCCTATTGGCTGATAGAATTCTATCAGCCAATCGGAATGTAAAGGACGCCATCTTGGATGGCGTCACTTAAAGGGAAACTTCATTTACCAGCGGCGATTGTAAGAAGATGATGCTTCGCCCCGGATGTCTTGAAGATGGACCCGCTCCACACCGGATGGATTAAGATAGAAGATGCCGTCTTGATGAAGACTTCTGCCCGCTTGGATGAAGACTTCTGCCGGCTTCGATGAGGACTTCTGGCCGCTTGGATGAAGACTTCTGCCGGCTGGATGAGGATGGATGTCCGGTCTTCGAATACTGTAAGTGGAACGTTGGGGGTTAGTGTTAGTTTTTTTAAGGGTTTATTGGGTTGGTTTTATTTATCTTAGGGTTTGGGCAATGTAAAAGAGCTGAATGCCCTTTTAAGGGCAATGCCCATCCAAATGCCCTTTACAAGGCAATGGTTAGCTTAGGTTTATTTAGATAGGTTTTTATTTGGGAGGTTTGGTTGTGTTGGTGGTGGGTTTTACTGTTGGGGGGTTGTTTGTATTTTTTTTTACAGGTAAAAGAGCCGATTTCTTTGGGGCAATGCCCCGCAAAAGGCCCTTTTAAGGGCCATTGGCAGTTTAGTGTAGGCTAGGGTTTTTTTTATTTTGGGGGGCTTTTTTATTTTGATAGGGCTATTAGATTAGGAGTAATTTGTTTTTATTTTTGATAGTTTAGTTTTTATTTTGTGTAATTTAGTGTTTATTTTTTGTAATTTAGATAATTGTATTTGATTAATTTAATTTATTTGATTTGATTGTAATGTTAGGTTTTAGTGTAAGGCAGGTTAGGTTTTATTTTACAGGTAACTGTATTTATTTTAACTAGGTAGCTAGAAAATAGTTAATAACTATGTACTAACTAGTCTACCCAGTTAAAATAAATGCAAACTTACCTGTGAAATAAAAATAAAACCTAAGATAGCTACAATGTAACTATTAGTTATATTGTAGCTAGCTTAGGTTTTATTTTAAAGGTAAGAATTTAGTTTTAAATAGGAATAATTTAGGTAATAATTGTAAGTTTTATTTAGATTTATTTTAATTATATTTAAGTTAGGGGGTGTTAGGGTTAGGTTTAGGGGTTAATATATTTATGTAGTGTTAGTGATGTGGGAGGCCAAAGGTTTAGGGGTTAATAACTTTAGTATAGTGGTGGCGACATTGGGGGCAGCACATTAGGGGTTAATAACTGTAATGTAGGTGGCGGCGATGTTAGGGCCAGCAGATTAGGGGTTAATAACTGTAATGTAGGTGGCGGCGATGTTAGGGCCAGCAGATTAGGGGTTAATAACTGTAATGTAGGTGGCGGCGATGTTAGGGCCAGCAGATTAAGGGTTAATAACTGTAATGTAGGTGGCAGCGATGTTAGGGGCGGCAGATTAGGGGTTAATAGTTTTGTTTAGGTACCGGCGATGTCAGGGGTGGCAGTTTAGGGGTTAATAATTGTAATCTAGGTGGCAGCGATGTCGGGGGGCGGCAGATTAGGGTATTTAGACGTGGTTTTTATGTTAGGGTGTTTGGTTTAAACATAACTTTTTCTTTCCTTATAGACATCAATGGGGCTGCGTTACGGAGCTTTTCATTCTGCGATCGCAGGTGTTGGGCTTTTTTTTAGCTGACTCTCCCTATTGATGTCTATGGGGAAAATGTGCATGAGCACGTCAAATCAGCTCTTGTATTTGGGTGAGGTATGGAGCTTAACGCCACCATATCACCCACGCAAGCCTGCTTTTTCAAAACCTGTAATAGCAGCGCTATGAAAGGTGAGCAATTAAAATAACGTACACGAAATTAGCGAGCAACCATAACGCCATAACTTGTAATCTAGCTGTAAGTGCTTAGTTGCTGCAGATACATACAGGCAAGTTGGTAGGGTTTAACATATGGCTCAAAATGTTTATTTCAGTTTATTGTATATAGGGTTGGAGTGGTTTTTTTTCACCAGAAGAGCTTGATCACTTCAGGGCATTGCCCCTTTTAAGGGTTACTTTTAGTTTATTTTTAGAAAAGGTTGGGGGTTTTTTTTATCTTGGGGTTCTTTTTTATTTGGGGGTATTAGAATAGGCATAAATATTTTTTTATTTTTGGTAATTTCTTTTTTATTTTTTGTAATGTTAGGTTTTTTTTATTTTAATAGAAATGTTAGTTTTTTTTATTTCACAGGTAAGTTTTTTATTTTTTAAATGCAAATACTGCTCCACTTTTAATTTAGCCCATATAGATCTAAAATCTATTATCTTGTCAAGTATAAAACAAAAGCAGGTATCTGTCTCCCAGATTGGTGTGCTAAAATGCGGGATAAATAGGTAACCCGGTCATACAGTCAATGGATGATCTTACCACTATGCAGTGCTGGTGTATAAACTATACACTATTATCCAGGCTCAGCTCTGTCCTTAGAGCCCGTCCGGTGGTGTATGGTGTATGATAGGTTGCTGTCTTGGCTTAGCTCTGTCCTTAGAGCCCGTCCGGTAAGGAGTGGTGAGTGGCTGACTTGTACTATCAAATAGCAAGCACGGCTTGGTTTCTGCTCTGGAAACCCGGTCTGAGAGTGATGCGTCCCTGCGCTCTTCCTCTCAGTTGCTGTGGGTCAATCAACGGGTTACTCCGGTCTTCCACCATCTGCTAAAGGTCCATAAAAGCCTTGAACAAGTTACAGGCAGACCCATCGTTTCCGGCATAGGCTACCTGTTGGAGCCTCTGTCGGAATGGTTGGACAAAATTCTTCAGAAATTTGTAGTCAACATGCCCTCCTATATTCATGATAACACACACATTTTAAGCCTTTTAGAAAATGTCACCTGGCATGAACACTGCAACTGGTTAACAGTAGATGTCATTTCTTTATATTCCAGCATCCTGCACGAAAAAGGTTTATATGCTCTACAGAATTGTTTGGAGATATACAGTAGGATGAACCACTATGATATCCAATATATACTTAAAGTCACAAATTTTCTCCTAAACCATAATTACTTTTTTTTTAGGGTGATTACTTTCTGCAAAGACAGGGAACGGCAATGGGCGCTAAGTTTGCGCCGTCATATGCCAATATCTTCATGGGCAGGATAGAGCGCTCCTTTGTCTTTGCGGATAGCAATCCTCATCAAGATAATATCCGTTTTTTTTCATTGATTCATTGATGACCTTATTTTTGTCTGACGGTCACCTAAAGATGATGCCATCAATTTTGTGGATCTGTTCAACAGTGGTGAATTTTGACATAAATTCACATATGAGTGGCATCAGAGTAGTACTATCTTTTTGGACCTAACTCTAAGGGGGTGAGTACAAACGAATAGGGTCACCAGTTGCCTTTACCACAAACCCATATTTGGGATTTCTATACTGCATGCCAAAAGCTCACATCCCAGTCATGTGTTTAAAGAAGTGGTGAAGGGGCAATAAATCAGAGCTGAGAGGATTTGCTCTGAAAAACAGGAATTTGTGAAAGAGAGTAAAGTTCTTGAGTCACGTTTCATAAAGAGAGGTTATTCAAAACATCTGATCAAAAAAGTATCTAATGAGATTTCCAACATTGATAGGTCAGACACTTTTTTGCAGAAACCTAAAAAGATAGAGGACAAACAAACATTATTCATCACTAAGTATTCTACAGAGTTTTACTCTATCTGTGAGATAGTGAAAAAATACTTTCCATTGCTTTATGGAGAAAAAGATCTCAAAAAAGTGGTGGAAAATGGCTGTAAGTGTGTCTTTTCTTAATTTAGGGAATCTACTTGCCCCTAGCCAACTTCTTACCACTACTCCCACAAGCTCCTGGCTTAGTTCTCATGGTACCTTTAGATGTGGAAGGAACAGGTGTAAATCATGTGATTTTCTCATTACAGGCAATGATTTCTATTTATGTGTTACGGGGCAACATTTTACAATTAAAAGGATGTATTAATTGTTCGACCACCTACGTGATATACCTTATTGAATGCACTCAACATAAAATGTGATACATGGGTATGACCACGAGATGCGTGAGATCACGCATGCGACAGCACTTAGGATATATCACAAACGAGAAGCGTTGCTCTGCCTTATCTATACATTTTTTGGACCAACACCAAAACTGTGTAGATAATTTTAGATGGAGGGCAATAGAGGTGGTAAGATGTCCCAAAAGGGGTGGTGATAGTTAATGCCTCTTGTCTAAACAGAAGATATTCTGAATATTCAAATTAAAGACCCAGATACCACTGGTATGTATGACGTTATAAATCATTGGAAATAATTTAAAAGTCACGGCAATTGAACTTATTTGGTCCCTTTTATATTATTGTCATTCATGCTCTGCCAATTATTTTAATTAAACATTTCTTTATCATTTCTAAACCTTAATTTTTTTGATTTTTGAATTCCTACTTTTCCAATGATTCATATAGGGGCCTATTTATCAAGCCATCAACCGCACAGCGTAATTGTGGTGAGCCTGATTCGCCTCATTTATCAAAGCCTACAGACCGGCAAAAGTTGAAATCTGTGACATAACATACGATCCGCCATCTCAATCTGACACAGATCAATGCTTACGTCATTACAGATGTTCCGAATACAAATTCGGCACTATCTGACAACTTTTGTTAGTTATCAACTTTCTAACAGGTACGCTCGCCATTATTCCGGCCCAGTGTACCTGCTTTTTAATCCGCCACCCTGGAGGCCGTGGATGCCATAGGAATCAATGGGAATCTGAAAGCAGCGAAAGCTTATGTTCGCTGATGCCCGATATCCCATTGATGTCTATGCTAGAAAACAAATTACATTTACACCTAACATCCCAACATAAGCCCCGAGTCTAAACACCCCTAATCTGCCGCCCCGACATTGCCGCCACCTACATAATGTTATTAAACCCTATCCCGCCGCTCCCGGACCCCGCCGCCACTAAATAAATATATTAACCCCTATCCCGCTGCTCCCGGACCCTGCCGCCACTAAATAAATATATTAATCCCTATCCCGCCGCTCCTGGACATCGCCGCTACTAAATAAATGTATTAACCCCTATCTCACCACTCCCGAAGCCCACCATAACTAAAGTTATTAACCCCTATCCCGCCGCTCCCGGAGCCCTTTGCAACTAAATAAATGTATTAACCCCTAAACCTCTGGCCTCCCAAATCACTACCACTTAATAAACATATTAACCCCTAAACCGCCAGCTCCCCACATCGCCATAAACTAAATTAACCTATTAACCCCTAAACCTAACAACCCGCTAACTTTATATTAAATATTAACTAATCCCTATCTTATAATAAATTTAAACTTACCTTTAGAATTACATTACTATATTAAACTAATAATTAATCTACCCTAACTATTATACTAAAATTACATTAAACTATATTACCTATTTAAACACCTAACCCTACTCAAATTATTTAAATCTACTATTAAATATTACTAAGTTACAAAAAACTAACAACTAAGTTACAAAAAATAAAAAAACACTAAGTTACAAAAAATATGAAAATAAAAAAGCCCCCAAAATAAAAAAAACTCTAGCCTACAATAAACTACCAATGGCCCTTAAAAGGGCCTTTTGCGGGGCATTGCCCCAAAGAAATCAGCTCTTTTACCTGTAAATAAAAAATACAAATATCCCCCAACAGTAAAACCCACCACCCACACAACCAACCCCCCTAAATAAAACCCTAACTAAGCTCCCCATTGCCCTGAAAAAGGCATTTGGATGGGCATTGCCCTTCAAAGGGCATTTAGCTCTTTCTCTGCCCAAACCCTAATTTAAAATTAAAACCCACCCAATAAACCCTTAAAAAAACAAAACACTAACCCCGAAGATCCACTTACAGTTTTTGAAGACCCGACATCCATCCTCAACGAAGCTGCAGAAGTCCTCAATGAAGCGGGACGAAGTCTTCATGCAAGCCGGAAGAAGTCTTCATCCATCCGGCGAGGAGCGGCTCCATCTTCAAGACATCCGGAGCGGAGCATCCTCTTCTTCCGACGTCTTCTGAACAATGAAGTTTCCCTTTAAATGACGTCATTCAAGATGGCGTCCCTTAGATTTCGATTGGCTGATAGAATTCTTTCAGCCAGTCGGAATTAAGGTTGAAAAAATCCTATTCTATCAGCCAATCAGAATCTAAGGGACGCCATCTTGGATGACATAATTTAAAGGGAAACTTCATTGTTCAGAAGACATCGGAAGAAAAGGATGCTCCGCGCTGGATGTCTTGAAGAGGGAGCTGCTCCACGCCGGATGAATGAAGATAGATGATGCCGTCTGGATGAAGACTTCTGCCAGCTTGGATGAAGACTTCAGCCCGCTTGGATGAAGACTTCTGCCGCTTCATCGAGGATGGATGTCGGGTCTTCAAAAACTGTAAGTGGATCTTCGGGGGTTAAGTCTTCATCCAAGCCGGCAGAAGTCTTCATCCAGACGGCATCTTCTATCTTCATCCATTTTCCTCGCTACAACTCGAGGAAGAAGAACTATTGGAAGGAAAAGATAAACCAGACAATAATCCAAGGGAACCACGAAAGTATCTACTATCTCCACTTGAGGATCCCTCGACTGAGATCCGTACCTCGGAAGTTTGAATTTAGATGAGATGCCATGAGATCTATCTCTGGATGACCCCATTGAGAGACAATCCTATTGAATATCTTCTGATTAAAAGACTATTTGCCTGAGTGGAGAATCTGTCAACTTAGATAGTCTGCTTCCCAGTTCTCCACTCCCGGAATATGAATTGCTTTGATGACATTGGTGACTTTCCACCCATGTCCAAAATACGAGACACCTTCTTCATCGCTAGCAAGCTGCGAGTCCCCCCCTTTGTGGTTGACATTTGCCACCACCGTGAAGTTTGACTGAAAATAATAAAACGGACATAACTCAGACAAGGCCACAAAAGCAGAGAATTGAAGATTGCCCTGAGCTCCAGAAAATTTTATCAGAAGAGACGACGTCTGCTGAGGGGACTATGCTCCCTGCACTTTTCTGTAAGGAAGGTCCTCATAGCCACCAAATCATTAATCACTCCCTTGAAACTTACTCTGCAGCACAGGAGAACTCTTTTCCAGATTTACTTTCCAACCATGACTCTGAAGATACCAAAGTAATTTCTCTGTGTGAGAGGCCACTAACTGAGAAGAAGGTGCATGAACCATGATATAATCAAAGTAAGGGGCCACAGCAATGCCTTGGAGTCTGACCACTGACAAAAGAGCTCCCAGCAATTTTGTGAAAACTCTCAGAGCCGCAGTCAGACCAAAAGCAAGAGCCATAAACTGGAAATGTTTGTCAAGAAATGTGAATCCACCGTAGTCATGAATTTACCCTGAAGGACAAGTGGGACCAAAGATCTTATTGTTTCCATCTTGAAGGAAGGTACCCTCAGAAACTTGTTTAGACTTTTTAAATCTTGAATTCTTCTTTGGGACAACAAATAGGTTTGAACAGAACCCTTTGCCCATTTCTCCCAAACACCCACATGTTTTAAAGGTCTGAAACAGATTGAAGAACACATTGAAGAAAGGCCACCTTTTTTATGGCCTTCTTGAAACTCTGGATAACAGAAACCTGCCTCTTGGAGGTTTCATCCAAAAGGCTTTTCTATAACCCTGGGTAACAATTTCCTGCACCCAGGGATCCTGTATAGATTGTGATAAATCCAAAAAGTCCCAAATAGGAAAGGGCCGGCTTCAAAAGTAAAAATTAACTTTTATTGTATCTATTTAAAATCGCAATTGTGCAAGCATCAACATAGCCAAGTATATGAACCACCCTGAAAAAGTATCAGTGGATCCTATGGGGCCTATGTATCAAAGGTCTTGCGGACCTGATCCGACAATGCGGGTTAGGTCTGCAAGATCTCGCTGAATGCGGAGAGCAATACGCTCTCCGTATTTAGCATTGCACCAGCAGCTCACAAGAGGGAGGTGTCAATCAACCCGTTTGTACTCGAACGGGTGGAATTGTGGTAATTCCTGTCCGCTTGCTCAGAGCAGGTGGACAGGATTATGGAGCAGCGGTCTTTAGACACGGGCCCACAAGCTCCATAAGGAGCTTGATAAATGGGCCTCTATATGTTTCGTGGCTGGACCGGCACTTCGTAAGGGGTAAAGTAGGTTTACTGGGAAAGAGTTCACTGCTGGTTTATATATTTGTCTATGTTGATGCTTGCACTATTTTGATTTTAAATGGATACAATAAAAGTCTATTCCTATTTATGAATTTATTGTTATTTCTTTAGCGGAGGTTTGGGCTTTTCCGCTCCCAGCTACGTCATCACCCGTCTACTGACCCAAGTCTGAACACATTGGCACACGCGCCACATTGTCGCAGCGTTCTGTGAAGTCTTCTGGTTTGACACACACAGTGGGTCACAACAACAGAGCACCATTCCAGAGAGACTGTGAGTCACATATTCAGGTGAGTGAGTGCATGTTTCATACAGTGTTAAAATTACTGTGAAGTCTGAATAACATTAGGATTGAAAGAGTGCTTACAGTAAAGCACGTTACAGATTCACAAAGTGTCTACTAATGTATGCAATGTACTTTGGCATTTGATGGCTCACTGTTGTGTGTGATATTGGATACCCAGCATACGATATTACACCTGATACCTTTATATAAAATATAATATCAGCACAAAAACTTTTTTTCATTTGCACTAACATTATCTGGCGCTGAAATATACACAGGATTACACATATATGTCTCTTTATAGTGGGATCTAGTAATTGAATATCATTGATATCGGACGTTGTTATTTGTTTTTCTGGATAGATTGTGCCCAGACCACCTGAAACAGACTTTATCTGCTCCCAACAGAAGAAAACGCCAGTTTGAGGGCCACTCCTTCATGGAGAGTTTGAGTTTGTAGCCAATTTTTTGAATTGTTTGTACTCCAAGTTCCCCTGGGTGTTTCCAGTTTACTTGAGGAAGAATTCCTCTGTGGCTTATTCTGGCGAAAGGAACAACAACCTTCCTTTTCCTATACTGAAGAAGGAAAGCTCCCGTACTCCAGTGATAGTGGAAATGATGGAATCCAAACCCGATCCAAATAAGGACTATCCTTTTAAAGTACAACAATCTGGACTTTAAGACCATATCGGCTGACGAGGATATTACCCAAAGCACCTTTCTGGCTAACAATCTGAATAATAGCATCACAAATGAATGAATTAGCCATCTTAAGCACCAAGATACGATCATGAATCTCTTCCAAGGGAAATTCAGCAGTAACCAACTCAGCTAAAGAATCACACCAAAAATCTGCAGCACACACCATGGCAGTAATACTAACAAATGGTTGAAAAAGAAGACCCCTTTGAAGGAAAGCTTTCCGCATATAACCTTCAAGCTTTCTATCCACTGGATCTTTAAAGGAAGTACTCTCCTCTAGGTAGAAATAGCCCCATCAAACTTTGGAATGGTGTTCCATAACAGATTCGAGTTGGGAACAGGAAACAGCTTTTTAAGAGAAGGAGAGAAGAAAACCCCAAGTTTCTCCCATTCCTTGGAAATTATATCAGCTATAAAGCAAGGAACCGGGAAAACATCAGGAGCCTGCAATTTGGGTTTGAATATTATGTCTAATTTTATGAGCTGGTATTTCCTCAGCCGGTTAGGGCTCTGACACCCCTAGAATACACAGAATCTCCTTAAGTATGAACCTAAGGTGTTCCATCTTGAACCTAAAGGTGAAATCATCATCCTCCCTAAAAACTGATCTGATTAGGATATTTCACCATTCAAATTGGAAAATGATGATATGTCATCTGATACCTGTGCATTTTTTTCACTGGAGAGTCCAGCAGAGTCCACTGTGGTCAGAAGAACAATGTTTAGCCTTTCATTTATGTTTGCCAGATGATGGCATTGCACCCATAGCAGCCAACACTGCAGACTGAACCTGGGATGAGAACTATGGTGGAAAGCAAGAAAAGTTACCCTGTGGCACTGGTACAAAATTATTTGAAACATCCCTTTGATAAAGTTTTGTAGGGGAGAATACTACAGAAGCTGACTGCTAGATCCTGCAAACTGTGTCTGAGTAACCTGGGATGAGAACAATGAAGTAGATTGAGAACTAGGGCCTGCAGAGTGAGACTGGAGAACAGGCAGTAAACAAGTGTTACAAAGCTGCACTGGTGGACACACTATATTTGATTTACAAAGGAGGCATTTATAATTATCTATAAAAGCCTCAAAAAGCTCCTCTCCAGGAGTCCCCTCAGCAGTCCCAGATTGATCCATGTTACCCCTCACTCACAATGCAAATGAGAACAAAAGGTATCTCCCACCAAGAGATTAAAAAATATTAAACAGGAGGACAAAATAAAGCAAAGCCTCTGCAAAGTAGGTAAAAATATATAAAATAAGCCTTCTGGTTGTAAGGTAGTGTAATTAACCCAAAGGCAAGTTAGTCCTGTTCATAAGTGAATGACAGGAGAAATCTGTTTAAAGCCCGATATACTAAAACAATCCCCTTGCCCCAGAATGCTCTGGTATTCTTACCCATTCTGACAGCGACTATGCGTTGGAGCGCTTGATTGGGATGAGCTGCAATCACAGTTTGAGCGAGAAGAAGAAGGAAGGGGCTGCACGCTGAAACTGGCAATAGCGCAGTGGTAATAACCACACTGACCAGGAATTGAAGGAAAACTGTTTACAAATAAAAGGCGTGCTCCGGTGTTCTGTTGAGAACACCAATTCCTCGAAAACTCCAATCTGACGTCACTTCCAGTGACTCTTCTATTTTGACTATCTGTTTTGCCTGTCTTGGGGGGCGCACCGCTGATCTTCTGGCATACACCCCAAGTAAACCAAGTAAACACCTCCCTTGAACCCCCCAGGCGGAGGCAAAATAGATAGTGAAGAGTATTTGAGGAATTGGAGTTCTCGATAGAACACCGGTCTATCCCTAACAACGCTGTAAAAGACTGGAGCGGGACAGAGACCCGGGACCTCTACAGGAGGGAAAATATCAGTACGTACACTCTCTCCGATTCATGAATAAAGGCACTAGCCATACTAGAATTGGAGCCTGATCCACAACACCCCCAATGCAATAAGGCAACTAACCCATAGCAAAGAACTCAGAGAGGGTCCAGCAAACAAACATTTCCCATCTTAAAAGGCAACTAGCCTGTTAAAGGGAACACAATAAAAATAACTTACTTATGCCTCCAGTAGTCAGTCATATGCAGAAACCTGTGAAGGCAGATATAGCAAAATTAAAATTAGTCCTCTGTAACTAATAGGTGAGGACCAGATAAGGGAGCAAACGTCCTGTACATATAGGGTGAGGCCAGGGAACTTCCCTGCGACAATTCAAACCAAGGCTGCTGAAGCACTAAACTATACTAAGAGCATTACAAGAAAGGCTGCTGCAACTCCCCTAACCTTCTCCTCTTGGAACTATCCATTGACATAATAAAATATTATCTCTGCATACCTCCTAGATGAGGCAAATAACTACTCAGAAGAAAGGGGAAGTAGGAGGGATTCTTGAATGTTCTGGTTGGGGTATCTTTGCATCCTCCTTGTGGCCAGGTGTTGTATTCCCACTTGTTAGAATAGGAATTCATGGACTCTCACTACCATTAGAAAAATAGATAGACATTTATGTTTTCATATAATTATCATTTTTGTGTGTATGTGTATTGCTATGGAACATGATCTAATCTAGGATGTATATCTAAAAATCAACTCCCAGTCCACTGACATACGACTCGTAAAAATGTATGACCTCCTTTTATGGGTGAAATTCACCCACACGCACAAGCTGATTTTACAAAGCCGAGTGGGAAATGTATACAATCCCAGTCCAGAGGACAGAGTCAGTCTAAACCACAGGAATTCTCTGCCACACCCTGAGTGGGTCTGGAGCAAGCCTGGACCAGAATATACATGCTGAAATAACTGTGTTAAAGCATCTGTTTGTTTAGTAGATTTTACTTTAATATTTGATTTTTTTCATATCCTGGTCCAGACTCCTCTATGTAGGTTTATATTTTTCTGTCATGCAATGAGATTTGGTGGTGGCCATGAGGTTAATTATTACCAGGACTAGCTATTGATCCAGGTAAATCTGATTCACTTAATAAAAACCTTACTGACTCTTATAGTCTCTTAGCGTTTGCTTAGAAAATAATATTTTTTTGATATTCTGCTAGAAATGGGCATAAGATTATTGCCAGTTATTTGATTCAATGGCCTCGCCCTGGCTTTTAATTGTTGAAATATCATTAAAGGGACACTGTATTGTAAAATGTGTGCTCCAAATTATTTGTTATAACCAGCAGCAAAGTATTAAATGTATGGGATGTTTATTTTTATTTGAAATAGCTGGTTTTGCTCCTTAAAGCCATAAACCACTGTTCTCAAGGACATGCCTGTTTAAGGACTAAATTATGATTGGCAAGCTAACCGTTGCGAGTGTACAATAAAGGGGTTTATCCTGGCTCTTTGTACACGTCAGAAGTAGCATGCGTATCACAAGTTGAAAGTAAACATGTTGAATTTACTGTGTGTCGGGAGGAATTCAGAGCTCTGGTTAATTGTTATAATTATATATAAATTATATATATATATATATATATATATACATACTAGTACTAAAGCCCGTGTACACGGGCCATTTTTTGCAGTACAGCGGTCCCACCCCTTGCTCTCTCCTCCCTCTCTTTTGCTCTCTCTTCCCCCCTCTCTTTTGCTTTCTCTCCCCCCTCTCTTTTGCTTTCTCTCCCCCCTCTCCTTTGCTCTCTCTCTCCCCTCTTTTGCTTTCTCTCTCCCCTCTTTTGCTCTCTCTCTCCCCTCTTTTGTTCTCTCCCCCCTCTTTGGCTCTCCCCCCCTCTTTGGCTCCCCCCCCCTCTTTGGCTCCCCCCCCCTCTTTGGCTCTCTCTCTCCTCTTTGGCTCTCCCCCCCTTTGGCTCTCCCCCCCCCTTTGGCTCTCTCGCCCCCCTTTGGCTCTCCCCCCCCTTTGGCTCTCTCCCCCCCCCCTTTGGCTCTCTCTCCCCCCTCTTTGGCTCTCTCCCCTCTTTTGCTCTCTCTCCTCTTTGGCTCTCTTTCCTCTTTGGCTCTCTCTCTCCCCCCTCTTTGGCTCTCCCCTCCCCTTTGGCTCCCCCCCCCCTCTTTGGCTCTCCCCCTCCTCTTTTGCTCTCTCTCTCCCCTCTTTGGCTCTCTCCCCCCTCTTTTGTTCTCTCCCCCTTCTTTGGCGCTCTCCCCCCCCCTCTTTGGCTCTCCCCCCCCATCTTTGGCTCTGCCCCCCCCTCTTTGGCTCTGCCCCCCCTCTTTGGCTCTCTCTCCCCCCTCTTTCTCTCTCTCCCCTCTTTTGCTCTCCTCTTTGTCTCTCTCTCTCCCCCCTCTTTGGCTCTCCCCCCCCTTTTGCTCTCTCCCCCCCCCCTTTGGCTCTCTCCCCCCCCTCTTTGGCTCTCTCCCCCCCTCTTTGGCTCTCCCCCCCTCTTTGGCTCTCTCTCCCCTCTCTTTGGCTCTCTCTCCTTTTTGGCTCATTTTCCTCTTTGGCTCTCTCTCTCCCCCCTCTTTGGCTCTCCCCCCCTTCTCTTTGGCTCTCTCTCTCCCCCCTCTTTGGCTCTCTCCCCCCCTTCTCTTGCTCTCCTCATTGGCTCTCTCTCTCCCCCCCTCTTTGGCTCTCCCCCCCGTATGCTCTCTCCCCCCCCCTTTGGCTCTCTCCCCCCCCCCCTCTTTGGCTCTCTCCCCCCCCTCTTTGGCTCCCCCCCCCTCTTTGGCTCTCTCTCCCCCCTCTTTGGCTCTCTCTCCTTTTTAGGCTCATTTTCCTCTTTGGCTCTCTCTCTCCCCCCCCCCCTCTTTGGCTCTCTCTCTCCCCCCTCTTTGGCTCTCCCCCCCCCTTCTCTTTGGCTCTCTCTCTCCCCCCCTCTTTGTCTCTCTCCCCTCTTTTGCTCTCCTCTTTGGCTCTCTCCCCCCCCCCTTTGGCTCTCCCCCCCCCTTTAGCTCTCTCTCCCCCCTCTTTGGCTCTCTGCCCTCTTTTTCTCTCTCTCCTCTTTGGCTCTCTTTCCTCTTTGGCTCTCTCTCTCCCCCCCCCCCTCTTTGGCTCTCTCTCCTTTTTGGCTCATTTTCCTCTTTGGCTCTCTCTCCCCCCCCTCTTTGGCTCTCTCTCTCCCCCCTCTTTGGCTCTCCCCCCTCTTCTCTTTAGCTCTCTCTCTCCCCCCCTCTTTGGCTCTCTCCCCCCTTCTCTTTGGCTCTCCCCCCCCTTCTCTTTGGCTCTTCCCCCCTTTGTCTCTCTCTCCCCCCCCCCTTTGTCTCTCTCCCCCCCTTTGTCTCTCTCTCCCCCCCTTTGTCTCTCTCCCCCCCTTTGTCTCTCTCCCCCCCTTTGTCTCTCTACCCCCCCCCTTTGTCTCTCTCCCCCCCTTTGTCTCTCTCCCCCCCCTTTGTCTCTCTCCCCCCCCTTTGTCTCTCTCCCCCCCCTCTTTGGCCCTTCTCCCCGCCTCTCCTGTTCCCTCTCTGGCTCTGTCTTCACATCGCGGGACCCCGCCCAGCCACGCCCCATCACAGCGACACTCGCCCGGCCACGCCCCTTGCGACACCCGGCCACGCCCCCACCGCAACGCTCCCGTCGGCCACAAACAGCTGTGAGGTCTGGGGAGCGCGTGGCCGCTTCTCACGCAGCAGACCTCACAGCTGTTGAGTAGCTTGCGCTCCATATCTCTTGCCACAGGCTGTTTCAATCAGCTTACCTCGCGCTCCCCAGACCTCACAGCTGTTTGTGTACCTCGCGCTCCCTATCTCAAGGCCAAGTGTTTGTCTCTACTGCGCATGACGGCTTCAGACAAACACTTGGCCTTTTATAATATAGTATATATATATATATATATATATATATACATATACATAAATACAGGAGTGGACGGCACCCTCAAACTGGATTGGGCACACATCTAATGATCCTGCAACATGCACAGCCCTAGGTGCTCAATAGCACTCACAGTTAGCTGCACAGTCCCCAGAGCCCTAAGCAGTAAACCCCAGACAAGTCTGGGTGCAAAGCCCATAGGAAAATTACAAAAAAATTACCATAACACACAGAAGAAGTCTGGCACTCGCTTGCAAGCACACAGCTAAGATTAAAAGCAACAATGGAAGAGTTTGTTTCCATATCTGGCCAAATGGGTCAAGCCCAGGAACCAGGGTCATGGGATATGTACCCTGTCCAGTTTAAGGGCCGATATAGACCTCTGCTCCATAACTTGTCTGCTCTGAGGCCGCGGACATAAATCAACCTGATGGAATACGATCGGGCTGATTACCATCCCATGCTAGCTGCCGATTGGCTGCGAATCTGCAGGGGGCGGCATTGCACCAGCAGTTCACAAGAACTGCTGGTGCAGTGATAAATGCCGACAGCGTATGCTGTCGACATATATCTATGTGCGACGGACATGATACGCTACATCGTATCATGTCCGCTCGCACATTAATAAATATACCCCTAAGACTGCAGTCCCCTCCCATGTGTTAGATAAGTCTAGGAAGATTACATAAGTCTGTGCACCCTTGGGTGGTTCCCAGTTTGTTTGATTGAGAGCATGCATTGTTTGGCTGCATTAGGCCATTTAAGACTATCATTTTGTTATCATTATTTACAAGTTTTTTCGAATTGAGCATTTTATGTAGCCTGGTAAAATTGTAGTTCCTTGTGTCATTTGCTGTGGTCAGTTACGTATAGATTAAATGAGTGCAGAGGCTTTTTTTTATATTATATTATTTACTGGGCTTACAGTTGAACTATCAGACTGTCTATTAAAATACTGGAAAGAAGGAAAAGAGAAATAAGAAAGTGAATAAGAGAGAAAAGAATAAAACAAAGGTTCATGAGTTAGAAAACGAGAATGATGGGGGACAAAGAAACACTATAGTGCAAAGAGAAAGGTATAGGAAGACAAACCTCCAGGAGTTGTATCCTCCATTTTAATGAGTAAAATGCTAGTTTTGTAATCTTCCAGGCACAAAGAACAAGTATGGTGTTCTGTTGATTTTTGCTACCTTGTCGAGACTTGCTACCTCGACATGTGCATGCTCAGAATTACGTAATCGCACTCCATATATGTTAAAAAGGAATGTGTGGAATATGATTATATAATGAGCAGAATGTGCACTTAGAGGTTAGCCAATCTCAATAAGGAAATTGATCTAATGCTTGTACAGCGGCTGTGAGAGCTCTTTTCATCTGTCCTCAAAAATAACAGTGAGCCTGGTTAAACCTCTCCCTCAGCCACCACCCAGCAAAGCTGTATTGTAACCATTAAAGGGCCAGTTAGAACTAACATCACACTCCACCCTCCGTACAGGTGCCCCTGGTCACACTGTACCCCCCACTAGTACCCAGCATGGAGGAATTTCCCCATTTGGATGCAGTTTGGGGCTGCATGGGGATTTTGATATTGTCGTCTCGCATGCTATACATGGAGAGGGTATGCAAGAACTGTGGGTTGTTAGCAAGAGTGGAACAGCTCTACTCAAAGCTCATTTCAGCTGCCTTGTTATGCCGAAATTTGCTACCAAATTGAACTGCGCATGCGCGCATGTCCATGGCCGCATGAAAGGACTAGATCAATTCCCTTGTCAAGATTTGCTGCCCTCTCAGTGCGCATGCTGTTCATTACATAATTGCATTCTATACATTCCTTTTTAACATTTGTGGAGTGAGGTTACGTAATTCTAAGCATGCGCACTGAGAGGGTAGCAAATTTAGACGGGTAGCACAATCCGACATAACACCGGTGTTCTAAAATAAGTCTCAACTTATAAGAATGCGGGACCTGCGTCACTTCCGTTGACGTGACATCAGCTGTTGGAGGTGTGTGGCGCTAACTGCGCATATGCGCAAGTGGGCAAACATCTCAAAATCAGCTGTTTCAGTAGCACCAAGGGTTGAGGAGTTATATGGAGATTAGCCTTTATTGCGCATGCGCTGCCAACACTCTGTGCATGCGCACTGCATCAGAGGATCCAGGATTTATACAGGCGAGTTGCCTTCAGTGTGCATGCACGCAGTGACGTACAATGGGGGTAAAAAAAACCATAGAATTTGAAATAATATTAAAAAATATGTGAATCCAAAATTATCAACACTTAGGGGTCTATTTATATATGTGCGGACAGACATGATTCGCTATAGCGAACCATGTCCGCCGCACATCGATAAATGCCGACAGCATGCGCTGTCGGCATTTATCATTGCACCAGCAATCTTATGAACTGCTGGTGCAATACCGCCCCCTGCAGATTCACGGCCAATCGGCAGCTAGTATGGGATGGCAAGCAGGGGGTGTCAGAGGCGGCGTATGAGTTAAGACCGCTTCTTCTTAACTCCTTTTTCCGGCGAGCCAAGGGGAACAGGGGCCATTTGACCATTGTGTCAGAGGCAGCGTATGTCTTAAGACCGCTGCTTCTTAACTCCTGTTTCCGGCGAGCCAAGGGGAACAGGGGCCATTCAGTCATTGTGTCAGAGGCGGCGTATGTCTTAAGACCGCTGCTTCTTAAGTCCTGTATTTGCTAAATTATTTAACTAAACAGAAATGTAGGGGAGCTCTGTACAATGATTGAGAAAACCTTTGTATTAAATGGGAGTTTTGGAGTTGGCAGGAAAAAAACTGTGTTCTTCCAAGACATAATTTTGCAAATACATCAATTTATTTAAATCTGTAAATGGTTTATTCCATAAAGCTTAGGTCCATCACTCTATGCAGACACAATCGTTAGATTTTGTGGGACCACATGACACTGTACATTAAGTTTTTTAATGTTATCCATCCTATACTTTAAGTGTTGATAATTTTTTATTCACATACGGCTAGATTTAGAGTTTTGTCGGTAACGACCCGCGTAGCTAACGCTGGCTTTTTTATGGCCGCACCTTTAAAATAACTCTGGTATTGAGAGTCCATAGAATGGCTGCGTTAGGCTCCAAAAAAGGAGCGTATAGCATATTTAACGCAACTTCAACTCTCGATACCAGAGTTGCTTACGCAAGCGGCCAGCCTCAAAAACGTGCTCGTGCACGATTCCCCCATAGAAAACAATGGGGCTGTTTGAGCTGAAAAAAAAACCTAACACCTGCAAAAAAGCCGCGTTCAGCTCCTAACGCAGCCCCATTGTTTGCTATGGGGAAACACTTCCTACGTCTGCACCTAACACTCTAACATGTACCCCGAGTCTAAACACCCCTAACCTTAATCTTATTAACCCCTATTCTGCCGCCCCCGCTATCGCTGACCCCTGCATATTATTATTAACCCCTAATCTGCCGCTCCGTAAACCACCGCTACTTACATTATCCCTATGTACCCCTAATCTGCTGTCCCTAACACCGCCGACCCCTATAAACTGAGGTCCCCCCACATCGCCGCCACTCGATTACATTTTTTTAACCCCTAATCTGCCGACCGCCACCTACGTTATACTTATGTACCCCTAATCTGCTGCCCCTAACACCGCCGACCCCTATATTATATTTATTAACCCCTAACCTGCCCCCCACAACGTCGCCGCCAGCTACCTACAATAATTAACCCCTAATCTGCCGTCCGCATGCCACCGCCACCTACATTATAGCTATGTACCCCTAATCTGCTGCCCCTAACACCGCCGACCCCTATATTATATTTATTAACCCCTAATCTGCCCCCCTCAACGTCCCCTCCACCTGCCTACACTTATTAACCCCTAATCTGCCGACCGGACCGCACCGCTATTATAATAAAGTTATTAACCCCTAATCCGCCTCACTAACCCTATAATAAATAGTATTAACCCCTAATCTGCCCTCCCTAACATCGCCGACACCTAACTTCAATTATTAACCCCTAATCTGCCGACCTAATCTCGCCGCTACTGTAATAAATGTATTAACCCCTAAAGCTAAGTCTAACCCTAACACTAACACCCCCCTAAGTTAAATATAATTTAAATCTAACTAAATAAATTAACTCTTATTAAATAAATTATTCCTATTTAAAGCTAAATACTTACCTGTAAAATAAACCCTAATATAGCTACAATATAAATTATAATTATATTATAGCTATTTTAGGATTTATATTTATTTTACAGGTAACTTTGTATTTATTTTAACCAGGTACAATAGCTATTAAATAGTTAAGAACTATTTAATAGCTAAAATAGTTAAAATAATTACAAATTACCTGTAAAATAAATCCTAACCTAAGTTACAATTAAACCTAACACTAGACAATCAATAAATTAATTAAATAAAATACCTACAATTACCTACAATTAAACCTAACACTACACTATCAATAAATTATTTAAATACAATATCTACAAATAAATACAATGAAATAAACTAACTAAAGTACAAAAAATAAAAAAATATTTACAAACATTAGAAAAATATTACAACAATTTTAAACTAATTACACCTACTCTAAGCCCCCTAATAAAATAACAAAGACCCCCAAAATAAAAAAATGCCCTACCCTATTCTAAATTACAAAAGTTCAAAGCTCTTTTAACTTACCAGCCCTGAACAGGGCCCTTTGCGGGGCATGCCCCAAAGAATTCAGCTCTTTTGCCTGTAAAAAAAAAAAACATACAATACCCCCCCCAACATTACAACCCACCACCCACATACCCCTAATCTAACCCAAACCCCCCTTAAATAAACCTAACACTAAGCCCCTGAAGATCTTCCTACCTTATATTCACCCTGCCAGGTTCACCGATCCGTCCTCGGAAGTCTTGATCCAAGCCTCGGAAGTGTTGATCCAAGCCCAAGCGGGGGGCTGAAGAGCGACGTCCATCCTCGGGCTGAAGTCTGGATCCAAGCGGCGACTGAAGAAGTCCTTCCTCGGGCTGAAGTCGGAAGTCCATCATCTGGATGAAGTCTTCTATCAAGCCGCATCTTCAATCTTCTTTCTTCTGGAGTGGAACCATCTTCTTCCAAGCCAACGCGGAACATCCTCTTCAACCGATGACTAGACGATGAATGACGGTTCCTTTAAATGACGTCATCCAAGATGGCGTCCCTCGAATTCCGATTGACTGATAGGATTCTATTAGCCAATCGGAATTAAGGTAGGAATATTCTGATTGGCTGATGGAATCAGCCAATCAGAATCAAGTTCAATCCGATTGGCTGATCCAATCAGCCAATCGGATTTAACTTGATTCTGATTGGCTGATAAAGGAATCGTCATTCGTGGGGAAGTCGTCGTCGGAAGAAGATGGGTCCGCGGTGGAGGTCTTCAAGATGGAACCGGTCCTCATCGGATGAAGATAGAAGATGCCGCTTGGAAGAAGATGGTTGCCGGTCCGGATCTACTCTTCTTCCCGGATAGGATGAAGACTTTGGACCCTCTTCTGGACTTCTTCAGCCGTCGGATGATGGATGTCTAGCCCCCTCTTGGGTTGGATGAAGATATCGGAGCCAGGACGGATCGGTGTGATACCCGTTGAGGTGAAGACAAGGTAGGAAGATCTTCAGGGGCTTAGTGTTAGGTTTATTTAAGGGGGGTTTGGGTTAGATTAGGGGTATGTGGGTGGTGGGTTGTAATGTTGGGGGGGGTATTGTATGTGTTATTTTACAAGAGCTGAATTTCTTGGGGCATGCCCCGCAAAGGGCCCTGTTCAGGGCTGGTAAGGTAAAAGAGCTTTGAACTTTAGTAATTTAGAATAGGGTAGGGTATTTTTTTATTTTGGGGGTCTTTGTTATTTTATTAGGGGGCTTAGAGTAGGTGTAATTAGTTTAAAATTGTTGTAATATTTTTCTGATGTTTGTAAATATTTTTTTATTTTTTGTAACTTAGTTCTATTTTTATTTTTTGTACTTTAGTTAGTTTATTTCATTGTATTTATTTGTAGGAATTGTATTTAATTTATTTATTGATAGTGTAGTGTTAGGTTTAATTGTAGGTAATTGTAGGTATTTTATTTAATTAATTTATTGATAGTGTAGTGTTAGGTTTAATTGTAATTTAGGTTAGGATTTATTTTACAGGTAATTTTGTAATTATTTTAACTATTTTAGCTATTAAATAGTTCTTAACTATTTAATAGCTATTGTACCTGGTTAAAATAAATACAAAGTTACCTGTAAAATAAATATAAATCCTAAAATAGCTATAATATAATTATAATTTATATTGTAGCTATATTAGGATTTATTTTACAGGTAAGTATTTAGCTTTAAATAGGAATAATTTATTTAATAAGAGTTAATTAATTTCGTTAGATTTAAATTATATTTAACTTAGGGGGGTGTTAGTGTTAGGCTTAGACTTAGCTTTAGGGGTTAATACATTTATTAGAATAGCGGTGAGCTCCAGTCGGCAGATTAGGGGTTAATGTTTGAAGTTAGGTGTCGGCGATGTTAGGGAGGGCAGATTAGGGGTTAATACTATTTATTATAGGGTTAGTGAGGCGGATTAGGGGTTAATAACTTTATTATAGTAGCGGTGTGGTCCGCTCGGCATATTAGGGGTTAATAAGTGTAGGCAGGTGGAGGGGACGTTGAGGGGGCAGATAAGGGGTTAATACATATAATATAGGGGTCGGCGGTGTTAGGGGCAGCAGATTAGGGGTACATAGCTATAATGAAGGTGGCGGCGGCGTGCGGACGGCAGATTAGGGGTTAATTATTGTAGGTAGCTGGCATCGACGTTGTGGGGGGCAGGTTAGGGGTTAATAAATATAATATAGGGGTCGGCGGTGTTAGGGGCAGCAGATTAGGGGTACATAAGTATAACGTAGGTGGCGGTCGGCAGATTAGGGGTTAAAAAAATTTAATAGAGTGGCGGCGATGTGGGGGGACTTCGGTTTAGGGGTACATAGGTAGTTTTTGTGTGTTAGTGTACTTTAGAGCACAGTAGTTAAGAGCTTTATGAACTGGCGTTAGCCTAGAAAGCTCTTAACTACTGACTTTTTTCTGCGGCTGGAGTTTTGTCGTTAGATTTCTAACGCTCACTTCAGCCACGACTCTAAATACCGGAGTTAGAAAGATCCCATTGAAAAGATAGGATACGCAAATGACGTAAGGGGATCTGCGGTATGGAAAAGTCGCGGCTGAAAAGTGAGCGTTAGACCCTTTCCGGACTGACTCCAAATACCGGCTGAGCCTCTAACGCTGGTTTTCACGGCTACCGCCAAACTCAAATCTAGGCCATATTTTTTAATATTATTTTAAATTGTATGGGTTTTTTTCACCCGATTTGTACGTCACTGCACGCATGCGCACTGAAGGCAACTCGCCTTTATAAATCTTGGACCCTCTGATGCTGTGCGCATTCGCGGAGTGTGTCGGAAGCGCATGCGCAATAAAGGCTAATTTCCATATAACTCCTTGACCCTTTGCTACTACTGAAACAGCTGATTTTGAGAGGTTGGGCCACTTGCGCATGCGCAGTGAGCGCCACACACCTCCAACAGCTGATGTCACGTCACTGGAAGTGACGCGGGTCCTGCATTCTTATAAGTCAAGACTTATGTTAGAACACTGGCACTGCAAGGACAGACCGGTAAAATGCGGGACTGTCCCGGGGCAATCCGGGACACTTGGTCACCTACTCTGTATTTGTTTTTAATTTTTATGAGCGATCTGATCTGTTATAGTACAGGCGATCCGAGCCGGGAGGAGGTAAAGGGGAAGTTTGTGCACTTATGATATGCAGCGTGTAGCTAGTTTTATAATGTGTGTGTATTATTAATAAATAACTTAATTGCTGTAAAGTGAGCAAACTTTGATGATGTCACTAATAATAGTTTTTGTTAGTACCATAGGTTAAAAAATAAGCACGCACAAATCAGAAAACTAAAAATAAATAAATAAGAAAACTGAGTATTCAGACTTAAATGCTTTGTAGTACACTGTCCTTTTAAAATACTTGAAAACAAGTTAATTGGTACACAAGTGAGTACAATCACTTCCTCTCTTTCTGTTAAAATGTTTTGGTGAAAAAAATATACTCTCTAAGGTATTGATGTATACAATAGTCAATTCATGTTTTCCTTTGTAACACTTTCCTTTATAATTTTACATTTAGTTTAGTATTTCCCAGGGCTGACAGGCCAACACACAATCCTGAGAATTCATTGAATTGCTGAGGATATTAAGCACGCAGTATAATATTACCCTGGAACAATGGGAGCCATTTTGAGCTATATTTTCCCACAGTGCAAGGTTCTATGAGGTCCAGCTGCATGTTTTGCTTTCAGACAGTGACTCAGAGATTGGAAAGTTGGACTGAAGATGTGGGCAGACATGAAAATTGGCAGCAAAATGATAAAAAATATGATAGAAACCTATCACAAAACTTTCCATTTATTCTTGTTGATAGCACAGGTGCAGCACTTAAATAAAACCCACCATTTTTGTATCCATGCATTCTCTAGTGTTTATTTACTATTTACTAATTCATATCTATGTTGAGAATGAAAGTTTGATAATGGAGGTAAGTGACACTACTGGCCCTGAAGCAGATTTATTGACATCCAAGAGAAGAAGACATAGCAGAGCATAGAGTTCTAAGGCTTTGGGGACAACAGCCTTCTTCCATGGATTTAAAACAATATTAAAGGGACCTTAAATTCATCTTTATATATTTCCATAAGGTACAAATCAATATTTAAGTACTAGATTACAAAACCAGCGCTACGGAATTTAGCGGCGCTATACAAATAAATAATAATAATAATATTTGAAGAAATTAAGGCCTAGATTTGGAGTTTGGCGTTAGCCGTGAAAACCAGCGTTAGAGGCTCCTAACGCTGGTTTTAGGCTACCGCCGGTATTTGGAGTCACTCAAAAAAGGGTCTAACGCTCACTTTTCAGCCGCGACTTTTCCATACCGCAGATCCCCTTACGTCAATTGCGTATCCTATCTTTTCAAAGGGATTTTTCTAACTCCGGTATTTAGAGTCGTGTCTGAAGTGAGCGTTAGACATCTAACGACAAAACTCCAGCCGCAGGAAAAAAGTCAGTAGTTAAGAGCTTTCTGGGTTAACGCCGGTTAATAAAGCTCTTAACTACTGTACTCTAAAATACACTAACACCCATAAACTACCTATGTACCCCTAAACTGAGGTCCCCCCACATCGCCGCCACTATATTTAAATTTTTTAACCCCTAATCTTCCGCTCCGTACACTGCCGCCAACTACGTTATCCCTATGTACCCCTAATCTGCTGCCCCTAACACCGCCGACCCCTATATTATATTTATTAACCCCTAACCTGCCCCCCACAACGTCGCAGCCAGCTACCTACAATAATTAACCCCTAATCTGCCAACCGCAAAGCGCCACCACCTACGTTATATTTATGTACCCCTAATCTGCTGCCCCTAACACCGCCGACCCCTATATTATATTTATTAACCCCTAATCTGCCCCCCTCAACGTCGCCTCCACCTGCCTACACTTATTAACCCCTAATCTGCCGAGCGGACCGCACCGCTATTATTATAAAGTTATTAACCCCTAATCCGCCTCACTAACCCTATAATAAATAGTATTAACCCCTAATCTGCCCTCCCTAACATCGCCGACACCTAACTTCAAACATTAACCCCTAATCTGCCGACTGGAGCTCACCGCTATTCTAATAAATGTATTAACCCCTAAAGCTAAGTCTAACCCTAACACTAACACCCCCCTAAATTAAATATAATTTTAATCTAACGAAATTAATTAACTCTTATTAAATAAATTATTCCTATTTAAAGCTAAATACTTACCTGTAAAATAAACCCTAATATAGCTACAATATAAATTATAATTATATTATAGCTATTTTAGGATTAATATTTATTTTACAGGTAACTTTGTATTTATTTTAACCAGGTACAATAGCTATTAAATAGTTAAGAACTATTTAATAGCTAAAATAGTTAAAATAATTACAAAATTACCTGTAAAATAAATCCTAACCTAAGTTACAATTAAACCTAACACTACACTATCAATAAATTAATTAAATAAACTACCTACAATTACCTACAATTAACCTAACACTACACTATCAATAAATAAATTAAATACAATTCCTACAAATAAATACAATTAAATAAACTAGCTAAAGTACAAAAAATAAAAAAGAACTAAGTTACAAAAAATAAAAAAATATTTACAAACATAAGAAAAATATTACAACAATTTTAAACTAATTACACCTACTCTAAGCCCCCTAATAAAATAACAAAGCCACCCAAAATAAAAAAATGCCCTACCCTATTCTAAATTACTAAAGTTCAAAGCTCTTTTACCTTACCAGCCCTGAACAGGGCCCTTTGCGGGGCATGCCCCAAAGAATTCAGCTCTTTTGCCTGTAAAAAAAAACATACAATACCCCCCCCCAACATTACAACCCACCACCCACATACCCCTAATCTAACCCAAACCCCCCTTAAATAAACCTAACACTAAGCCCCTGAAGATCATCCTACCTTGTCTTCACCTCACCGGGTATCACACCGATCCGTCCAGAAGAGCTCCTCTGATGTCCTGATCCAAGCCCAAGTGGGGGGCTGAAGAGGTCCATGATCCGGCTGAAGTCTTCATCCAAGCGGGAGCTGAAGAGGTCCATGATCCGGATGAAGTCTTCATCCAAGCGGGAGCTGAAGAGGCCCATGATCCGGATGAAGTCTTCTAACAACGGCATCTTCAGTCTTCTTTCTTCCGGATCCATCTTGCAGACCTCCGACGCGGAACATCCTCTTCTCCCGACGCCTACTAGCCGAATGACGGTTCCTTTAAGGGACGTCATCCAAGATGGCGTCCCTCGAATTCCGATTGGCTGATAGGATTCTATCAGCCAATCGGAATTAAGGTAGGAATATTCTGATTGGCTGATGGAATCAGCCAATCAGAATCAAGTTCAATCCGATTGGCTGATCCAATCAGCCAATCAGATTGAGCTCGCATTCTATTGGCTGTTCCGATCAGCCAATAGAATGCGAGCTCAATCTGATTGGCTGATTGGATCAGCCAATCGGATTGAACTTGATTCTGATTGGCTGATTCCATCAGCCAATCAGAATATTCCTACCTTAATTCCGATTGGCTGATAGAATCCTATCAGCCAATCGGAATTCGAGGAACGCCATCTTGGATGACGTCCCTTAAAGGAACCGTCATTCGGCTAGTAGGCGTCGGGAGAAGAGGATGTTCCGCGTCGGAGGTCTGCAAGATGGATCCGGAAGAAAGAAGATTGAAGATGCCGTTGATAGAAGACTTCATCCGGATCATGGACCTCTTCAGCTCCCGCTTGGATGAAGACTTCAGCCGGATCATGGACCTCTTCAGCTCCCGCTTGGATGAAGACTTCAGCCGGATCATGGACCTCTTCAGCCCCCCGCTTGGGCTTGGATCAGGACATCGGAGGAGCTCTTCAGGACGGATCGGTGAACTTGGTATGGTGAAGATAAGGTAGGAAGATCTTCAGGGGCTTAGTGTTAGGTTTATTTAAGGGGGGTTTGGGTTAGATTAGGGGTATGTGGGTGGTGGGTTGTAATGTTGGGGGGGGTATTGTATGTTTATTTTTTTACAGGCAAAAGAGCTGAATTCTTTGGGGCATGCAACGCAAAGGGCCCTGTTCAGGGCTGGTAAGGTAAAAGAGCTTTGAACTGTAGTAATTTAGAATAGGGTAGGGCATTTTTTATTTTGGGGGTCTTTGTTATTTTATTAGGGGGCTTAGAGTAGGTGTAATTAGTTTAAAATTGTTGTAATATTTTTCTTATGTTTGTAAATATTTTTTTATTTTTTGTAACTTAGTTCTTTTTTATTTTTTGTACTTTAGTTAGTTTATTTCATTGTAGTTATTTGTAGGAATTGTATTTAATTTATTTATTGATAGTGTAGTGTTAGGTTTAATTGTAGGTAATTGTAGGTATTGTATTTAATTAATTTAATGATAGTATAGTGTTAGGTTTAATTGTAACTTAGGTTAGGATTTATTTTACAGGTAATTTTGTAATTATTTTAACTAGGTAGCTATTAAATAGTTCTTAACTATTTAATAGCTATTGTACCTGGATAAAATAATTACAAAGTTGCCTGTAAAATACATATTAATCCTAAAATAGCTATAATATAATTATAATTTATATTGTAGCTATATTAGGATTTATTTTACAGGTAAGTATTTAGCTTTAAATAGGAATAATTTATTTAATAAGAGATAATTAATTTCGTTAGATGTAAATTATATTTAACTTAGGGGGGTGTTAGTGTTAGGGTTAGACTTAGCTTTAGGGGTTAATACATTTATTAGAATAGCGGTGAGCTCCAGTCGGGAGATTAGGGGTTAATAATTGAAGTTAGGTGTCGGCGATGTTAGGGAGGGCAGATTAGGGGTTAATACTATTTATTATAGGGTTAGTGAGGCGGATTAGGGGTTAATAACTTTATTATAGTAGCGCTCAGGTCCGGTCGGCAGATTAGGGGTTAATAAGTGTAGGCAGGTGGAGGCGACGTTGTGGGGGGCAGATTAGGGGTTAATAAATATAATATAGGGGTCGGCGATGTTAGGGCAGCAGATTAGGGGTACATAGGGATAATGTAAGTAGCGGCGGTTTACGGAGCGGCAGATTAGGGGTTAATAATAATATGCAGGGGTCAGCGATAGCGGGGGCGGCAGATTAGGGGTTAATAAGTGTAAGGTTAGGGGTGTTTAGACTCGGGGTACATGTTAGGGTGTTAGGTGCAGACGTAGGAAGTGTTTCCGCATAGCAAACAATGGGGCTGCGTTAGGAGCTGAACGCGGCTTTTTTGCAGGTGTTAGGTTTTTTTTCAGCTCAAACAGCCCCATTGTTTCCTATGGGAGAATCGTGCACGAGCACGTTTTTGAGGCTGGCCGCTTGCGTAAGCAACTCTGGTATCGAGAGTTGAAGCTGCGTTAAAAATGCACTACGCTCCTTTTTTGGAGCCTAACGCAGCCTTTATGTGGACTCTCAATACCAGAGTTATTTTTATGGTGCGGCCAGAAAAAAGCCGGCGTTAGATTTTCGGGTCGTTACCGACAAAACTCCAAATCTAGCCGTAAATGTTTTAAGAGAAAAAATATATATATACAGTATATATTTATTTATATAAATTTATTAAAACTTGAAATGTTTTGCAGTCAAGAATCACACCCTTCTTAAAGTCTCCATTGTTTATCTTAGCTCTTTTGCTGTGGTAAATTAGTAACAAATATAAATTAGTTCCTACTCTCTCAAGCGATCACTGAATCGAATGTTGGTTATGGATCCACCCCAGCTTGTTTTGGGGAAGCGTTAAAACCCCACAACATTTTCAGAGTTAGTGTGCAGAAAATGTGTGCCAAAAAATCATGAATATATATTACAAAGTTTTATTTATAGTACATAATTCAAGGTTTTGGCCTAGATTACAATTGGAGCTCAAAAATATTAGCGCTATTGTGGTTTAATATCTCTCGAACACTTTCAAAATCACTTCTATTTTTGCACCAATATTACAAGTCCAAAGTTATTTTTTATTTCTGAAGCGATAGCTAAGGGCAGCATGTTGCATAGCGCAGGTGTGCGCTAAATCCCTTACTTAGTAAATGGGCACAAGTAGCGGGGCTCTTCATGCACGTCTGTGCTATAATAATACTGGTTAACATCAGGGGGTAGATTTATCATAGTGCGAGCAGACATAATACGATGTAGTGTATCATGTCTGCTGCACATTGATAAATGCTGACAGTATATGCTATCTGCATTTATCATTGCACAAGCAGTTCTTGTGAACTGCTGGTGCAATGCAGCCCCCTGCAGAGCAGGGGGTGTCAATCAACCCGATCGTATTCGATCGAGTTGATTTCTGTCTGCTGCCTCAGAGCAGGCGGACAAGTTATGGAGCAGTGGTCTTTAGACCGCTGCTTCATAACTTCTGTTTCCGGCTAGCCTGAAGGCTCACCGGACACAAGGGGCATCAAGCTACATATAAAGCTTGATAAATCGGCC
Source organism: Bombina bombina (assembly GCF_027579735.1). Classification (NCBI taxonomy): domain Eukaryota; kingdom Metazoa; phylum Chordata; class Amphibia; order Anura; family Bombinatoridae; genus Bombina; species Bombina bombina. Next base: position 1,109,257,150 of record NC_069502.1, on the reverse strand, counting down.
CCCGTGTCTTTAAAGTCATGTCGGTTAAAATATTTGACAAGACACTAAAGTCAAAATTAAACTTTCATTATTCAGATAGAGCAGTAAGGGCCAACTTCCTAGCATATTGGGCCTCAGATAAATATTTTCTAAAGGGCCCATGTAAATAAATGGCTTTTAAACAAGTAATATATGTCCTTAAAATGTTCAGTGGCACAAGGCTGAATGTAGGTACTGTATAGTTAAAGGGAACTTTTTGCCTGCTATTCTTCCATGCATAGGGTTTTTTTGAGTTGTCACCCAAAAGGACACATTTATAGTTCTGCTTTTCCCTAGGGTCACAAAACTATGGCACACGTTGTTCTGCTTTTCCCCAAGGGCCACAAAAAACTAGTTTTAAGGGTCACATGCTTGGGCCACCAGTTGGCCATCCCTGAGATAGAACGTGTAATTTTAAGAAACTTTCCAACTAACTCCTACTGAGCATGTGCAAGAGCTCACAGTGTATACATATATGAATCTGTGATTGGCTGATGGCTGTCACATGATACAGGGGGCCTGGCAAATGAAAGGAGATTTTGAAATGTATCTGTAAACAAATCTACTGTTCATTTAAAATTCATAGTGAGTGCTATTGCATTGACTTTTTACTATGCACTTGTTGATTATACAATTTTACTGTATTAAACTGTCCTTTAACCATTCGCTTGTAAAAACCAGGAAGTGCAAAGAAAACACACCCAGCGCTATCAATTGTACTCCACTTGTAAACTAGCCTATTATGAGACATTAATTGAATGCACTTTTAAAGCTAGAGTGAGAATATTACATTGCCTTTAAGTTTTTTTTTTTTTCTTTAAAGCTTAAAGGGACAGTCTACTGGATTTTTTTACTTCCCATTCCCCAGTTTTGCACAACCAACATTGTTATATTAATACACTTTATAACCTCTAAACATTTAAATCTACCTGTTTATAAGCCGCCTCTTATCTCAGTGCATTTTATTAGATTTTCACAGCCAGACAGTGCTAGTTCCTGTTTTTCATATAGATAACATTGTGCTCACTCCTATGGAGTTACGCCTTAAAAACTGGCTAAAATGTAACCTTGTAAACAGAAATGAGATAAGGGGGGCAGACTGCAGGGGCTTATATACAAGCTAATCACAGAGGTAGAAGTATATTAATATAACCGTGTTGGTTGTGCAAAACTGGGGAATTGGTAATAAAGGAATTATCTATCTTTTAAAACAATAACAATGTTCAAGTAGACTGTCCCCTTGCATTCCTAAAATCTCAAATACATAGGCCTCTACTTATCAAGCCGTCAACCGCAAATACGCTGGAATTCCGCAGCGTATTTGTGGCGAGCCTGATTCGCCTTAGTTATCAAACCCTACAGACCAGCAAAAGTAGAATTTAGTGACGTAACATACGATTCGCCGGACTGCCCGTCTGGAGGACCACTTCGCCTTGCTTCATTGAGGACTTCGGCCCGGTTGGGTGAAGACTTCTCAAGGTAAGGTGATCTTCAAGGGGTTAGTGTTAGGTTTTTTTAAGGGGGATTGGGTGGGTTTTAGAGTAGGGTTGGGTGTGTGAGTGGTGGGTTTTAATGTTGGGGGGGTATTGTACTTTTTTTTCAGGTAAAAGAGCTGATTACTTTGGGGCAATGCCCCGCAAAAAAGCTCTTTTAAGGGCTATTTGTAATTTAGTGTAGGGTAGGGCTTTTTTTATTTTTGGGGGGGGGGGATTAGATTAGGTGTAATTAGTTTAAAAATCTTGTAATTATTTTATTATTTTCTGTAATTTAGTGGGGGTTTTTGTACTTTAGATAATTTTATTTAATTTTATTTAATTGTAGTGAATTGTAGTTAATGCAGGTAATTAATTTAATTATAGTGTAGTGTTAGGTGTAATTGTAACTTAGGTAAGGTTTTATTTTACAGGTACTTTTGTATTTATTTTAACTAGGTAGTTATTAAATAGTTAATAACTATTTAATAACTATTGTACCTAGTTAAAATAAATGCAAAGTTGCTTGTAAAATAAAAATAAACCCTAAGCTAGATACAATGTAACTATTAGTTATATTGTAGCTAGCTTAGGGTTTATTTTATAGGTAAGTATTTAGTTATAAATAGGAATAATTTAGTTAATTATAGGAATATTTATTTAGATTTATTTAAATTATATTTAAGTTAGGGAGGGTTAAGGTTAGGGTTAGACTTAGGTTTAATAAATTTAATACATTTAATATAGTGGCGGCGGTGTAGGAGGAGAAAGATTAGTGGTTAATAAATATAATGTAGGTGGCGGCGGTGTAGGGGGGGGCAGAATAGGGGTTAATATATATAATGTAGGTGGCAGCGGTGTAGGGGGGCAAATTAGGGGTTAATAAATATAATGTAGGTGGCGGCAGGGTCCGTGAGTGGTGGTTTAGGGGTTAATACATTTATTAGAGTTGCGGTGGGCTCCGGGAGCGACGGTTTAGGGGTTAATAACTTTATTTAGTTGCGGTGGGCTCCGGGAGCAGCGGTATAAGGGGTAAACAGTATAGTATAGTGTGGGTGTTTAGTAACAGGGTACCAATAAAGCTGTGTAAAAAGCTGAAGAGCAGCGAGATCGATGACTGTTAGTTAACAAAAGTCCGCTGCTCTTCGCCCCATACTTGGTGCGCGGCTTTTTGACAGCTTTTTTTATAATTTTGGAGAACGTATTCAGGTCCGCAGCAGCGATGTTAGGCGATCTTAGGCGTATTGGTGCGGCGAATGCAGGTAAGTTGACAGCTTGATAAGTAGAGGCCATGGTTTGGAGTTTTTCAACCTTCTATCAGTTTCTCAGGAAGAACACATAACTATGAACAAACATTTTATGTGTAAGCAATCATGCCATTTATGTGTATATTTTTGGAACTATTAAGTAGTTAATCAAATGTGCTCAGACTCTGTCATTCTCATACATATGAGCATGTTGCAGGAATGAATAATAATGATATTTATCTGTCAAATTGTCTTTCTGGAGGTTTATGTGATAACTCAAATATACAAAAGACAGAAAATGTAGATTTGGATCAGGAAATCTAAACTCAACATCTAAATACACCCAAACAGGGCATTATAGGTGATATAACATAACATTTACGAAACATAATCGTCAGCCTTGTTAATATTGTGGTATGCAATACAACAAATTACATAACCATCTTAGAAATAATAATAATATGATTAAATGCAAGTCATTTTATTTTATGTAACAGGTAATTTATTAGAGGGCTATACTGTGTATTTAATCTAAATATTTTAAATTCCAATGTTCTGCACATAGCAGAATATATCCTATGTCTTTTGAAATGGATATTCCTGTATACTTCTCAATATATCTATACCATATCTCTCTCTCTCTCTAAATATATATATATACTATATATATATATATATATATACTCTAAAGAAATAACTTGCACCCGGTTTCTTCAATAAGGATGTTACCACTTTATTCACATATTGTGGTACACTTCACATCCAAAAACATTTCTTTGGAGTGTGTTTGGAGACTCTGCTCCGGCCATTATTATCCTACAGGGAGTGCTAAGGCTGTGTAAGATATATATATATATATATATATATATATATATATATATATATATATATATATATATATATATATATATATATATATAGATATAGATATAGATATATAGATATATTACCAAAAAATGCTTGTGCAACGTTAAATGCTGATGGTGTATGCATTTAGCAATGTCGGGCGGACATGATTTGCTACATCGAATCATGTCCGCCCGCCATATAATAAATCTACCCCTTAGTTAAATGAAGGGGTGAGATCCCTGAAACATCACTGGTTTGTTTTGTGCAAAATCCCTGAAACGTCACAAAAATCCAGAGAGTGTCTGCTGTTTATTGGACTTATGTTTATGATTTTGCTTGCACCCTGGTGGCTGAAATACAAGGTGAAAGAGCGCTTCATTTGGATTTGTATATATGTATATATATATATATCTATATATATATATATATATATATATATATATATTTATATAAATATAAATATATATATATATATATATATAGAGAGAGAGAGAGAGAGAGAGAGAGAGAGATAGAGAGAGAGTATATAGTATCAATTAGACTGTGGCCCAGCACTCCAACCAATGTGCGGTGTAACAAAGACCTGGGTGCAATCCTCAAAAGACGTTTATAAATCCTTGATGCAAAGAAGGGCACTCACAGGAATTTTATTTCAACAACTGCTTGATTTTATTCTGAATACATCAGAGTTTCAATTCTAAATAGTCATGGTCGACGTTTCGGCCCCTGATTGGGCCTTCTTCAAGACAAGTGATATCTATAAGAAAACATAAAAAAGAAACTTGCAAAGTACATAACATGTGACAACATGCAACAAAGACACCCTTCACCACACACACAACTTATATAATTAAAAACTGTGGAATAAACTGAGAATCCATGGAACCGTGAGGCTTATCAATTACAACCAGTCAAATACATAGAATCATAGGGACAAAACTCCAAATATGCTAAAACGCAACTCTAAATAGAAATATATCCAGAGCTAATTAGGACAATTACGTATAGTATTGCAAAAAAGAACCTATTCAAAAGCTTAAAGGCATAAAATGCTGAAGCAAAAAGGAAGTAATCTAATAACATCATGAAACCGTCACAGTTACACAAGATATGGGGCTGCGGACAAAACCTGAACTGATTCACTACTTGGAGCGCACTCCTACCGCTTGAGGCAGTATACATAGCGGTAGGAGTGCGCTCCCAGGAGTGAATCAGTTCCGTTTGTGTCCGAAATTGTCCTAATTAGCTCTGGATATATTTCTATTTAGAGTTGCGTTTTAGCATATTTGGAGTTTTGTCCATATGATTCTATGTATTTGACTGGTTGTAATTGATAAGCCTCACAGTTCCATGGATTCTCAGTTTATTCCACAGTTTTTAATTTTATAAGTTGTGTGTGTGGTGAAGGGTGTCTTTGTTGCATGTTGTCACATGTTATGTACTTTGCAAGTTTCTTTTTATGCTTTCTTATAGATATCTGGTTAACTTGCTTTACCATGGACTTGTACTCTCAAGTAGTGCGCTAATGTTAGATCGGTCCAGCGATTTCATGTATTACTCCCTACTTGTATTCTGGCCCATAGTCAGCTATAAAGCAGCAATTAACTACTGGAAACTATCTGAACACATCTGGTAAGGCAATGACAAGACATACAGTCATGGCCAAAAATATTGGCACTCCTGCATGTCTGTTAGATAATGCACCGGTTCGCCCAGAAAATTGTTGCAATTACAAATGTTTTTGCATTCTCATGTTTATTTATTTTGTTTGTATTGGTATGACAGAAAAAAAGTGGAGAAAAAAAAGCCAAATCTGATAAATCCACAGAAAACTCCAAAAATGGACTGGACACAATTATTGGCCCCTTCTCAAAATTGTAAGAAATAATTGCATTCCAAGTATATAATGCTCCTGTAATTTGTAATTCAACTCACCTGTATCAAGTAACAGGTGCTGACAATATAGAAATCACACCGGCAACCAGTTAAAATGGTGCAAAATTTACTTAACCTTTCTGTTGTGTGTCCCTGGCATACATTTAGACCCCCAAAAAGCAAGCATAACCCAGTTTCTTAACCAAAAATGGGCTCCTATGCATCACATTCCTGCTTTTTAAATAAAGATAGCAAGAGAACAAAGAAAATTTGATAATAGGAGTAAATTAGAAAGTTGCTTAAGTTTGCATGCGCTATCTGAATCATGAAATAAAAAAATGTGGGTTTAGTGTCCCTTTAAGCTAAGAGAGCTGGCAGTGGTGTGTATTGTGCCTCTGAAGATTTCATTTATTTCATATGAGCTACTGTTGACTTGCAGTAATAGTGCAGTAATAGCTTTTACTAGTACCATTTTTGCTAATGGATGTATATTGCAAAAGTGCTTCTATTTAAAAATTAAATGCACATAGGGTTGTCACCTTAGCCATGTTTACCTTGACACTTGTTTCAAGGTGTGCAAAGGCAACATGCATTGTAGCCCTGGAGGAGAAGAATATTGACCCTGAACAGCACTCTTCATGTTCCTCCCTGTACATCCCGCAGCATGTGAAACTCATAGCTTTCCAGGGAAGCCTAAACGCACACCAGCACATTTCAATTTTGCCCATTCTATCCCTTTAAAAGGGTGTAAAGCAAACAAAAATGGGCTCTAAAATTATTAAACTGTTTAAAATTATCTCAATCCAGACTGAAATAAAAAGCTTCATACACACAGAAATAGAAATATGATTAACAAATGTATTATAATCACTGAAGCAATATGGGAGGAGATTGGTTTCCTGACTGTCTGGAAAAATGTGTGACACAAAATCCCTGACACTTTTGCACCTAATCAAGCTACTGATTCATAGAAGACTGGAATGGGATTTGGAAGAGCTCCAGTTTGTTTTTCATATTCTCTGGACAAAAGATCTTGATCTATTCATTTTGCTGACAAGTTCCATTGTTCTTTGCACGGTTGCTGAGTAGTTATCAACAGCCATTTGTCTGGTTTATGTCACCTATATTCACTCCAAAAAAATAAAAACTAATGCACCTTTAAATTACAGCCAAACATTCACTGTGCTTAAGTGAAGTATTTTCAGCATCTTATACTTCCAATTTACAAGTTAGCTATAAATTGAAAACCTTTTAACATGGATCAGCAGTCAGAAATCTCATTCATCAAGGTCTTTACTATTAAGTCTGTGCACAGAAAGCAAAAGAGAACCATTTCCAAGCATAACATAAAAGGTCTCGCCTTAAGACCATGGATTTCCTTTCTGGGGTTTTCAAAGAATGATCCCATAGTTCAATTTGGCTGCTTGACCAACATTTGTGGGATGTGTCTGTGTTTTTTCTCTTCACAGTAAGCCTATTGTTCAAGAACTGCAGCCAATTTATAACAGGGGAGGAATGTTTATGTAACTTGCTTTGCTTTAGACAGGTTTAAGGAAAAAAAAAAAAAGATGGAAAAAGTCCAGTGCAAACATAGCTTTTCTTCCTCTCTGGACAGCAATGTTGCTTAGAAAAAAAATCTCTGTCTAGATACTTAAATAGGGAGCTTTTCCATTTATAGAAGTTGTTTTGCAATTATGTAGGTCAGTCTGTAAGCTGAAACAGCATATGATTATTTTTATTGGATTGGATAAAACTTATTTTCAACACAACTTCTGCGCCTGAAGGGTCTTTCATTCTCGAGTGGTTTAGCGCAGAAGGATTTTCTGCTGTGCTGTAATACCAGGGGGATAGTTAATGAGGATATGTTGTTAAATTATAATGCATCTGTCTCTGTGAATAAGCACTCTCCTAGAAGAAAACACAGCTTTTTCCCGGTCTCTCCTCCAAATTGTAATTTGCATGGTCTCATCCACACTTTCTTGTTTAATATGTTGTATATGATAGAACAGGTACACATCCGCATCTACGTGTTCTGTGTTTAATAAAATGCAGCAATACCCAGGCCATTGAATGTATATGTAATAATAATATATATATAGTAATGCAGAAGCACAATCAAACTGCAATTTGTTGTAACAATGTTGCTTCTTAGCCACTAAAGCATTGTTTCCAATCTATATTGAGCTTTACAAAATTATAACTAGAGTTGTTTTGCAGTAACTCCCATTTAGGACTTATTGAGAGGAGGATTACCTGGTATTTCAGGCTGGACTGATCTTTCTAGGGGGATCAGACTGATATACTCCTCTGTGAAAAGCACAACTAGGCTAAAAGAGGCTGCTACTGGGTGGTAACTCGCCATGGAACAAGCCACTGAGCTGTTGTTTGTTCCTAGTAGAACACTTCTCTTCCTGTAATCCTATTTAGGGCTAGATTATGGGGTCAATTTATTATATGTCAAGCGGACATGATTTACTGTAGCAAATCATGTCCGCCCGACATCGCTAAATGCCGATAGCATGCGCTGTCGTCATTTAACATTGCACAAGCATTTCTTGTGAAATGATAATAAAAAGACCAAGGTATCACAAAACAAAAAAAATGTGAAATAAATGTGATAATAATAAAATACATAAAGTTCATATAAGGATATGTGGGTTCCTCCTTAGAATCTCCAATCTTCTGATCTTTCTTATTTCATTCTCATAGAAAGGAAACAAAATTGTACCACATAGCGTAACTCTGTAACACTGTTCAAAAAATGCAAGATACTTGTATACAAATGGTTACTCACATGGGTTGGAGCTATAACCAAGCTCAGGTAAATGTGCACACCCACTTTATACTGTTGGGTAAACAGTTGCTTTCACAGGATATTAGAATAAAAGAATTTAATAAAACAAACATAAAAAGCATCACAAGAACTGCATATACACCATACATAGGAGGATTAGGCAATAAAGTCTCAGTTATTGCTCTAGTGAGCTAAACACAGTGCTGTAAGTCAGTGGAGAGGAGCGCAGAAACTTAACCACAAAACCTTCCACTTAATGACCAGCATAGGTTGCTCTTCCTTTAGGCGTGCAGATACTTGAACAGACGCAATGAAGAAGTAGTATATCCGACGTACGTTTCGCTAGTAAGTTTTATCAAGGAAATGGTATGCGCATGTCAAACTGTCCTTTTAAATCCTTAGGATCCGTCAAACCGGATATCCGGTATATCGTCCTCCATTTTGAGAAAGGGCATGTGGTCCCGAAAGAGGTCAGGACTCATTTATCTCAAGATATAAAACCTTAAAACGGGATTTGAACAAATTTTCATATATATATGCATATACAAGTTAAGGAAAATACATGTTTAGCATGGGAAATTCATTATTAAATGTATCATATACTCGATTTTAAGTGTTTACATGATAAAAATAATATTAATGTACAGACGTATTCTCATTGTATACCGTGCTTGTACATATCGTTTACAGCACCTTCTGCAGTATCGTACATTGATCTTAGTATTACACCTTAGTCATCACAGAAAAAGACAATAGTCCGTGTTTATTGCTGTGTGCAAACTATAATATCTGCAGATTAGCGTAATATGATGAATAGAAATGTAAGCGATTAATAGTGTAACGTCCCCATGAATCAGCCTGCTGGTTGTACTCAATGCATATGTTTGATTTGGTAGCAGAATTATCTATATTTAAACGGAAACCCTAGAAGCAGTCCTGTTTGTACTTTACTTGAGGAACTGATTATGCGATGTGGTTCTATATTCAAGACTGACAGTTCCTCTATATGAACACACAAAACAGCTACATTGTTTCAGTGTATATACACAAAAGGTTTAGAGAAAAGGGTCTTTAGTTGCTATCACATAACTCACAATTAGGCTGTCCTACACCTACACCTTCGCCACAATGTGTCTGTGTAGGGAGCCAATTGCGTGATAATTTATTGTAGGTAGCTTAAGAATAGATATCACAAAGATATCACAAAAAACATATTTTACAAGAAATGGTGTAACTCAAAATCTTTATTTAGTCCGTTTGGTATGAAGCTATCCATGATGTGTATCCACTTCATTTCCAAACGACCCAGCTGATTTTGTACATCACCTCCTCTCCAGCTATATTCCACTTTTCTTATACCTAAAAATTCTAGATCCTCTACATTTCTATTATGTTTCTTGTCAAAATGTGCTGATAGTGTATGCTTCTGATATCCTTTTTCTATATTATAAATATGTTCATTGAGTCTAGTTTTTAAGAGTCTAGAGGTACGGCCTATGTATACTAAATCACACGAGCAACGTAACAAATAAATCACGTTCTTGCTATTACATGTAATGAACTGATTAATATCATAGCTCTTAGTACCATCGGTTGAATGGAATTTATTACATAATCTGGGTCTATTTTTCTTACATGCATTGCAAAACTGGCACCTTCTAAATCCCATCTGGGATGGTAGTAACCAATTTTTATTACCTGAACCTACATCGTCCATCTTGCTCATCCCATGGGAAAGTTGTAATTACAAATTGGGAACCCTTCTAAACATTATGTTGGGTCCTTCTCCTAGGAATTCTGCTAGACTAGGGTCTCTAGATAGAATGCCCCAATGTTTTTGAATGATCTCTCTAACTTCTTTACTCTTGTGAAATGCTTGTGCAATGCCTCCCCCTGCACATTTGCGGCCAATCAGCCGCTAATAGGGATGTCAAGCATCCCGAACGGATCGGAATGGAGTCAGTCCCCCACCTAAAAAAACATATTTAGACATGTGAGTGTATGTACTGTATGTATATATGTTAAAGCCCTTTGCAGCCCTTTTATTTTTCTAACACCTTATACCATATATCTTTGAGCCCTTATAATTTTTTAACTCATTTTTATCACACAGTGTTAATATGAGTGTAAGTATACTTGTATTTATCTGTAACTTTTTTTTACTTCAACTACCCTTTCCACAAGCTCTCAAGTCGCACTAACCTGACGCATAAATTGATATTGTGCTTGAGCGAACGCATTTATTTTCAACTCATAATACATGCGCTATTTCATTTGCACACAAAAATCCGATAAAATCCGATATCGCTCGCACATTACAGTTAGAGCACCACTTAATAGTGATGGCTTATTTGAACAGCACCTTTTCCAAAGCATAGCCAATTAGCAATGTTATATATAAATATAAATATATATATATATATATATATATATATATTATACACATGCACACATACAGTATTTACACAAACACATGCACCCACATATACATATATACACATATACGCACACATGCATACACAAACACATGCACCCACATATACATATATACACATATACGCACACATGCATACACAAACACATGCACCCACATATACATATATACACATATACGCACACATGCATACACAAACACATGCACCCACATATACATATATACACATATACGCACACATGCATACACAAACACATGCACCCATATATACACATATACGCACACATGCATACACAAACACATGCACCCATATATACACATATACGCACACATGCATACACAAACACACGCACACATATATACACATATACGCACACATGCATACACAAACACATGCACCCATATATACACATATACGCACACATGCATACACAAACACATGCACCCATATATACACATATACGCACACATGCATACACAAACACATGCACCCACATATACATATATACACATATTCGCACACATGCATACACAAACACACGCACCCACATATACATATATACACATATACGCACACATGCATACACAAACACATGCACCCACATATACATATATACACATATACGCACACATGCATACACAAACACATGCACCCACATATACATATATACACATATACGCACACATGCATACACAAACACACGCACCCACATATACATATATACACATATACGCACACATGCATACACAAACACATGCACCCACACAGACACACACATATACACATGTATATACACATATAAATGTAGTGCTTTTTAAGACCACATGAGCCAGGTTGATGGGGATGTAATTTTGCATTCATGTACTCTCAGAAAATATAACTAGCAAGCCCTTTCAAAATTACTTACAATAAAAATATCAGAAGAATCCCCTCATAAATTTAATATGTAAGATTGCCTCTGTTAGGATACTAACTACATAATTCTGTGTATGTGTGTTTGTATAAAGGGAAGACACATTTTTCTAACACAGGTATTGTGGGTAGATGAGTGACAAGGGTGGCACAATTATTTTTTCGTCAGTACAAAATGCAGTAGCATTTTACATGTACATACTAGTGCTGGCATATGAGAGAGTGGTTTACACCCCTACACCTCAAGTGACAGCCACACATACACAAACACATGCGCACACATAAACACATGCACAGACACAAACACATGCACACAAGCAAACACATGTGCACACACAAACACATGCGCACACACAAACACATGCGCACACATAAACACATGCACAGACAGAAACACATGCACACAAGCAAACACATGTGCACACACAAACACACGTACACACACAAACACATGCGCACACATAAACACATGCGCACACATAAACACATGCACACACACAAACACATGCGCACACACAAACACATGCGCACACACAAACACATGTACACACGCAAACACATGTGCACACATAAACACATGCACACACACAAACACATGCGCACACACAAACACGTACACACACAAACACATGCGCACACACAAAAACATGTACACATACAAACACATGTGCACACACAAACACATGTACACACACAAACACATGCGCACACACAAACACATGTGCACACACAAACACATGCACACACACAAACACATGCGCACACAAACACATGTACACACACAAACACATGCGCACACACAAACACATGCGCACACACAAATACATACGCACACACAAACACATGTACACACACAAACACATGCGCACACACAAACACATGCGCACACACAAACACATGCGCACACACAAACATATGTACACACACAAACACATGCACACACACAAACACATGTACACACACAAACACATGCGCACACACAAACACATGTACACACACAAACACATGTGCACACACAAACACATGTACACACACAAACATGCGCACACACAAACACATGCACACACACAAACACATGTACACACACAAACACATGCGCACTCACAAACACATGTATACACAAACACATGCGCACACACAAACACATGTGCACACACAAACACATGCACACACACAAACACATGTACACACACTAACACATGCGCACACACAAACACATGTACACACACAAACACATGCGCACACACAAACACATGTACACACACAAACACATGTGCACACACAAACACATGTACACACACAAACACATGCGCACACACAAACACATGTACACACACAAACACATGCACACACACAAACACATGCGCACACAAACACATGCGCACACACAAACACATGCGCACACACAAACACATGCGCACACACAAACACATGTACACACACTAACACATGCGCACACACAAACACATGTAAACACACAAACACATGCGCACACACAAACACATGCGCACACACAAACGCATGCGCACACAAACACATGTACACACACACAAACACATGCGCGCACACAAACACATGTACACACACAAACACATGCGCACACACAAACACATGTGCACACACAAACACATGCGCACACACAAACACATGCGCACACACAAACACATGCGCACACACAAACACATGCGCACACACAAACATATGTGCACACACAAACACATGAACACACACAAACACACGTACACACACAAACACATGCGCACACACAAACACATGTGCACACACAAACACACGTACACACACGCATAAACAAGAGTTGATGCACAGCCTTGCAAACACACATAACAAACACTGAAGCACTAAAATCACTTACCACAGCACACTGATTGCTTTCTGTGCAGAGCTTTCTTCCTTTTTTCTTCTGAGTTTTTTTCAGTCACCTCAAGCTTAGCGAGCTTAATGGTGATTAGAAAAACTGCAGCGCCATAAACAAGTGGCTCTAAAATCTGATTCTGCTTGAGCAACAACAGCCCCCCTAAAAGGATGGGCCACTGAAGACAACCTTAGACCCTGTAGTTACATCCCTGAGTGACAGCATCTCATGCCTATTACTTTTATGTGTGGTTGGTAGCAGTAATCATGCTCATATCTATCTATATCTATCTATCTATCTATGTGTATGTATGTGTGTGTATATGGATATACAGGCATATCTCAGAGAAATTGCTGGTTTGGTTCCAGACCACTGCAATAAGGCAAATATAGCAATAAAGTGAATCACACTGATTTTTTTGTTTCCCAGTGCATAGACATGTTATATTAACACTATAGTGTTAACACTGTATTCGATAAAGTGTGCAATAGCATTATGTCTTAAAAAAATGTGAATACTTTAATTTAAAAATACTTTATTGCTAAAAAAAAAAAGGCTAACCATCATCTGAGCCTTCAGTGAGTCATCTTTTTGCTGGTGGTGTGTATATATAGGTGTTTATATGTGTATCTATGTTGGACAAATGGCACCTACAGACTTGACACAGGGTTGCCACAAGCCTTCAATTTGTAAAAAGAGCAATATCTGCAGAGTGCAATTAAGTGAAGCGCAATAAAACGAGGTATGCCTGTATGTGTATATTTTTATGTGTACGTATGCATGTGCACATATGTATGTATATACATATACATACATAAGTACACACACACACACACATATATATATATATATATATATATATATATATATACACACACACACACACATACAAATCCACACAAATTAATATACAACTTTAAGCCCTTCCCAGTCAAATATCTGTCTATTTATCTATCTATTTATCTAGCTATAAAAGCCTAGTTTTACACTTTGTGAAGAACTCCACTTTTTCAACTTTGGGTTAGTGCACCTTTGGATAGGAGCCTGAGCGATGGCCAGGACATAAGTTTCTCAGAGCATCACATAGACGTCTATTATGAGGGAATTAGCACTATCCAACCTCCAGCTATAAGTGTGCCCCAAGCAGGATTATACTGACTATAGGAAGGAAGCACTTAGGCAGCTATCTGATATAACAATCTATGTTAAGCTAAAAGGCAATCCTACTGCCAGTTTTAAGAAGGTAATTGATGAATATCTGCAAAAGGGTTATGGAGCAGGGGTATTGAATAATCAGGAAATGACATTTCTAAACACACAGTTCCTTAAGACACCGGTTCTTTACCTTTTACCTAAGATTCACATGACTCTGCAGAACCCATTACATGACTCTGTAGACCCATTGTGTCCGCCAGGGATTCCTTACTATCAAGTTTAGCCATTTATATTGACTTCTTCTTACAGCCAGTGGTTAAGGTGACACCAGCTTTTCTTCAACGCTCACCTAGCTTAATTAAGATACTCTGAGAATACAGTGATTTACAGAAGGGAGACATACTTGTGACCATGGATGTTGACAGCTTGTACACTATTTCTCATGGAGGAGGATATCCGTGGTGACAGGTTGTCCATTGTATATGGGTCCACCAGTAGAGTTCTTATGTGAGCTTCTGAAACTTTGCCTAGAAAAGAATTACTTTGAGACTGATTTTTACCTCCAGATCTCAGGGACCTCCATGGGCTCAAATATGGCACCCACATACGCAAATTTGTATATGGAGTGGTATGAGTGTACCATTATGCAACCTTTCAAACATCCTAACATCCAATATTACACGCGCTATATCAATGATATGTTGATATGTAGGGGGTGATGTGAATGGACTGGTGGAATGGGTGACATATTTGAATTCCATGGATAGTCCGATTAGATTTTTGCCTGAGGAAACGGCTAAGTGAGCCGAGAAACGCGTAGCAAATTTTATTGTTACACATTGTCCACCCACTTGTATTGTAAGGATTTTGGTTTTACTAATGATTAAAGATTTGTTTTTTATCATCATTGTCTGCCATTCCTTAACAAGTGAGGTTCTCATTACCAAGCCGCTGCTAAGTGAAGTCTCAGTACACTGATTTACTGTGAGGCGCCAGTGGATCTGTCATTATCCACACCTGCGAGGAGAAAGCATACCGGAGAGAGCAAGCTGGTTTGCTCTGATAACCAGTCCGTTCCCACAAGCACACTGGTGTGCTCTGCAAAAGTGTGAGTACCCTGGAAATTGAATACTGCTGTGTGAATTATATTGGGTCTGTGGATACACACAATGGTCGATCTTGTTTGTGTTTAAATCCTACACAGATTGGCTTCGTTTTGGAAAAAGAAGGATCCTGATTCTGAATCAGGGAGAGTCCACTGCCGACAGTCAAGAAGAAATTTTGAACTTATGTGTCCAATTATAAGACTATACATTTTCTAGTGGACTTTTAAACTGGGACATTTTATTTAATGAGGTACCATTATCCATTACTATATACCATTGTTCATTTGTTTTTAAAAAATCTTTTTAAATTGGGTATACACAATTTTTAATCATATTAGCGCCCTCTGGTGTTACATGCACTTGTTATAGGAGTCTGATTCACTTTACTTTCATAGTATATGTGTTGAGAGGTGCAGCTGTAGTTTTATTATATATATCAGACTGTTAATTATCATTTGTCTGTAAAGGGTTTTTATATATTTTTTTCGTGTGAAGCCCATATTCATATGGGTTTCTTTGACTAGAGATATTCCTTCTAATTGCACTTTAGCGCCCTCTAGTGATTGTACATCACACATATTTGAAGAGAACACACTGTACATTTTCTTGACCTCAATATCTATAAGGTTGGTGTCTGTGATGAATATTGCTTTGGGACTTTGCTTTATACGAACTCAGATCCATCTTTACAGTTTACTCAGATGAGGCCTCCCAGGATGGTATATCATTGGGGGGACAATTGAAGAGACATCCTTGTGAAGACAGATCCAATTCGTTGTTATGGAAAGAGCACGTGGCTGAAAACAACTAAAAAAATGCTGTTTCACATGCGGAAGTTGCGTGACCTCCAACAGCATGCTAAGAGGCATATATATTCTCATCTGCCCATGTTCCCTGGTATATTTTGGAAAGACGATTACTTCCTTTAGGGACAGGATGGCCAATCACCGGTGTGCCATTAGGGAGGCCTTGTATAAAGGAGAGTCTAAGCAGCCAGTGGTGCAACACTTTGCCAAGCACAAACACAATGTCTCGAGTCTACATACAATGGTCATTGACCATGTACCTCCTCTGCCTAGAGGAGGCAACAGAGCAAATAAACTGCTCCAACTTGAGACTAAGGGTATCTACATGATGGACACACTAATGCCCAGGGGGCTCAACACCTTTCTGGACTTTGGACCTTTTTACTGTGGCTAAGGTTGTGTATATATGAAGTGGCACTTTATACATCTGAAGGGTGACTTTGAGGATATCCACATTATTAAACGTTCTAGTGAGTACCCACTGGTTTCTACTCATATTCCAAATGTCTATGAAGATACGTGAATTTGGGTTAGTTTTGATAAAGGATGAGGTTAACAATTAAGGTTTAGTTTAATTTAATTGTCCATAATGCTTTGTGTATTCCTTGAGCCAGATGACTGGCATCTACTATTCATAGAAAATTGTATATATGTATATATAGTCTATTTATTTAGATGTGTCTAAGCTAACTAACAATTACTCATTGCCCATATGACTATCCTACTATAAAATTACCATGGCATTCCATTTGTAGTAAAGTTTTTTCCAGATTTCCACAAAATCTGGAAAAAACGTTACTACAAAAGGAATGCAGATGGATTCATTTGCTTAACAGTGAAAAAAACTCATGTTATGAATGATACAAATAATTATACAGTGTATCTATAAGATATCTGTATTTCAATTCCATATCGCTACAATGATACTTTCACATTCTTTTATATATACACTTACAACATCACATTTGGACACTATTATTATTATTATTATTGTTAAATTATAATTTTTCATATGTATCAGCACTGTTCACACCATCTTTTACTACTTTAATTTAGCATTTATTTGCTAATCTTAATTGTATATTTTACTCATCACCGTAATTCACATCCATTCACGCTTTATATGTTTTAGTAGAATGAAGTATAATATATTGTAACATTTAGTTATTAAACACTTTTTCATGAGCTTATGGAGTTTTATTTTAGTGAAAATAATAATTTTCCGATTATGATGACCATCATAGATCACACATACCGTTAACGCAGTTGTAGAATTATATTTAAAATATTTGCATACTTTTACACCATGCAATCTTTTTAAGCATGACATTAATGATTGACATATCCACTGCCCAATACTTTCCTAGGCAATCATAATCCTTCGTATTCCATAGCTACTGAATAACAACGTAATCATTATTGCCCACATGATCAGTTTATCCAATAACGTTTGTAGCATCTCTTTTAGAAATTATATGCCATATCCAATAACAAGCCTTTACGTATCCGCAATTCAGCCTATCCAGTAGAAAGGGAAGGGCTTTGATTATCAATATAATCTCAGTTTTGCAGCCCCGCGCACCCCTCTGAGTAAGAGCAAGTGAAACGCGACTGCGTCAGGGGACCTCCGTTTATTTTTTATTTGCTCTTTACTGGTCAACAAATATATTTTACGCCATTCAACTTTATATATTTTTGCTATTCAAACTGCTGCATTTCTGGTGCCAAGCCAGGGCAGCATTTTGACTCTGTAGCATTACTGATAGGATCTCTCCTAGTAACACTTAATTGCAACCTCAATTTAAATTGTAAGATCATTTGTAACCTTAGTAGTAACCTGGAGTTTAAACAATTTTGCAATCTCATTGCGACTTTATTTAGCTGAAAGTTCATATCTTAAAGGGGATCAATAGCATGTTTTGGCTTACATATATTGTTTCAATAGCTTATGACCACAGTTACGACCAACTACAAACAGATAGAGTTGAACCTTACTTGATCCACTTCCATAACCAGTATTGTAGTATTTTTTATTTTTGTAGGGCCGCAATTTTCTTAGCTGTCTGTTTTTATAATTAGTATCAATAAAAGTTACTTTTTAAATATACTAAAGTATCATTCTTTCGGAATTTGTGCTTATAAGCATTTCTTTTACCTACCATTGTGGGTTATCCTTTTGATATATCATGTAATACTATAGTAAATCTAAAATTATGTAACACTTTAAGCAAGTTTATGTACAGTATATAAATATACAAAAAATATATATTTTTAGCCAGTAGAAACTATAGAATAAAATAAAAATACATGCCTTCCCTTGGCTCACTGGTAGGGATACTATTAGGGATGCTCTGTACAAAGGCGTTATGTATCACTGCCATATATTGAGTACATACTGTGGGGCCTATTTATCAAGCCATCAACCGCAAATACGCTGGAATTCTGCAGCGTAATTGTGGCGAGCCTGATTCCCCTTATTTATCAAACCCTACAGATCGGCAAAAGTAGAATTTTGTGACATAACATACGATCCGCCGGTCAAAGTCTGACACAGATCGATGCTTACGTCATACAGATGTTCCGAATGCAAATTCGGCACTATCTGACTACTTTAGTTAACAAATTTCTACCAGGTACGCTCGGCACTATTCCGGCCCAGCGTACATGGTTTTCAATCCGCCGCCCTGGAGGTGGTGGATGCCATAGGAACCAATAGGAGTCTGAAAGCAGCGAAAGCTCATGTTTGCTGCTGCCCGATATCCCATTGATTCCTATGGGAGAATAAAGTTACGTTTACACCTAACACCACTAATCTGCCGCCCCCGCCACCGCCGCCACCTACATTATACTTATTAACCCCTAATCTGCCCCCTACACCGCCGCCACCTACATTATGTTATTAACTCCTAATCTGCTGCCCCAACACTGCCGCCACCTACATTATACTTATTAACCCCTAATCTGCCCCCCTACACCGCCGCCACCTACATTATGTTATTAACCCTTAATCTGCCCCCCCTACACCTCCGCCACCTATATTATGTTATTAACCCCTAATCTGCCCCCCCTACACCGCTGCCACCTACATAACACTTATTAACTCCTAATCTGCCCCCCCCTACACCGCCGACACCTACATAATGCTTATTTACCCCTAATCTGCCGTCCCCAGCGTCGCCGCCACTATATTAAATTTATTAACCCCTAAACCTAAGTCTAACTCTAACACCCCCTAACTTAAATCTAATTTAAATAAATATAAATAAAATTACTATCATTAACTACATTATTCCTATTTAAAACTAAATACTTACCTATAAAATAAACCCTAAGATAGCTACAATATAACTAATAGTTACAGTGTAGCTAGCTTAGGGTTTATTTTTATTTTACAGGCAAGTTTGTATTTATTTTAACTAGGTAGAATAGTTAGTAAATAGTTATTAACTATTTAATAACTACCTAGCTAAAATAAATATAAAAGTACCTGTAAAATAAAACCTAACCTAAGTTACAATTACACTTAACACTACACTATAATTAAATAAATGATCTAAATGAAATACAATTAACTAAATTAAATACAATAACCTAAATTAAATTAAATTATCTAAAGTACAAAACCCCCCCACTAAATTACAGAAAATAATAAACAAATTACAGAAATTTAAACTAATTACACCTAATCTAAGGGCCCTATCAAAATAAAAAAAGCCCCCCCCAAAATAAAAAAAACCCTAGCCTAAACTAAACTACCAATATCCCTTAAAAGGGCCTTTTGCAGGGCATTGCCCCAAAGTAATCAACTCTTTTTCCTGTAAAATAAAATACAAACATCCCCCCCAACAATAAAACCCACCACCCACACAACCAACCCCCCCCAAAAAAAAATACTAACTAAAAAAACCTAAGCTCCCCATTGCCCTGAAAAGGGCATTTGGATGGGCATTGCCCTTAAAAGGGCAGTTAGCTCTTTTGCAGCCCAAAGCCCTAACCTAAAAATATAACCCACCCAATACACCCTTAAAAAAAACTTAACACTAACCCCTGAAGATCGACTTACCGGGAGACGTCTTCATCCAAGCCAGGCAGAAGTGGTCCTCCAGGTGGGCAGAAGTCTTCATCCAAGCCGGGCAGAAGTGGTCCTCCAGACGGGCAGAAGTCTTCATCCAGACAGCATCTTCTATCTTCATCCATCCGACGAGGAGCGGCTCCATCTTCAAGACATCCGACGCAGAGCATCCTCTTCGGCCTACGACTACCCAACGAAGGAAGGTTCCTTTAAGTGACGTCATCCAAGATGGCGTCCCTTAGATTCCGATTGGCTGATAGAATTCTATCAGCCAATCGGAATTAAGGTAGACAAAATCCTGTGCAAAGGGGATTCAGTACAAGACTGAGAAAGAGTGTACATATATAGCACTCAACATGCCTGTCACATTTATGGTGTAGAACAGCATATTACTACTGAATGTGGGGTTTCTAATTAATTTTGGAAACCAAATGTTATTCAAGTTATTAAAGTGAATCACACTGACTATTCTCATACATGAATCTACCCATTTTATAACAGTACCACTACAGTATTGCAGTGGAATACATACCCTTTGAGTACAGAAACGACACCTAGATAATGGTTATTTAATAATATATTTGAATGCTGTATATCTATTACCTTATTTTACAACCGTATGGATGATTATTATCCTAGAGTGACATTAGAGATATCATTCCCTGCCTACGTGGTCCTGCAACACCCAGTATTTATCTGTTTTCCTACTCAATATCAGGGGTGTGTGAAGCATACGACTCATAGATTCATAAACCTTGGGTCCTGATATATCATTCCCTAACAAGGGGATTTATTAATTCTAACTTACCTGAATGTGGACCGGTCATTTTGGCATTACCTGAGGTGGGGATACAATATCCTGGCTAGCACATACTAATCGTTGCACCAACCACTCTAAAACGAATTGGTTAATTCTGATCTTATTTCAGGTTGGAATTTCTCCACCTTAGTACTTACATTTATTTCAGAATTAAGACCATTTACCACTGAGTGACAAGAAGTCATTTTATATATATATATATATATATGTCAGATTTATTATGACAAACAGGTAGTTCTTCCCACGGACTTTATTATCCTTTCCGGATCAGCCGCCACTGTGTTTTTAACATTTAGGGATGTGTGTTTCCCTTTTTTTATGTGTATTTTATTAATAAAAGTTAAGTTTTATACGACTTGAACCAGACTTACATACTCACATATGCACGTTCTGCCACTTATTATAGCTATTACTTATTTAATTGTTTGAGGATACAGGCATGTTGAGTGCTATATATGTACACTCTTTCTCAGTCTTGTACTGAATCCCCTTTGCATAGTATTTCTGTGTAGTGTACAGCACCCGCCCAGTAATTTACTAACAATTAGCCTTATATAAGGTTTTACTTCACAAGAAATTACCTAGGGCAACAGCCTATGTAGTGCCATCGTTATCCCTATCCTAGTTCGTAGACAAAATCCTGTTGGCTGATGCAATCAGCCAATAGGATTGAACTTCAATCCTATTGGCTGATTGGAACAGCCAATAGGATAGGATTGAGCTCGCATTCTATTGGCTGTTTCCACTTCTGCCCGGCTTGGATGAAGACGTCTCCCAGTAAGTCGATCTTCAGGGGGTTAGTGTTAGGTTTTTTTAAGGGTGTATTGGGTGGGTTTTATTTTTAGGTTAGGGCTTTGGGCTGCAAAAGAGCTAATGGGGAGCTTAGGTTTTTTTCAGTTAGTATTTTTTTTGGGGGGGGGTTGGTTGTATGGGTGGTGGGTTTTATTGTTGGGGGGGTTGTTTGTATTTTTTTTTACAGGTAAAAAGAGCTGATTACTTTGGGGCAATGCCCCGCAAAAGGGCTATTAGATTAGGTGTAATTAGTTTAAATTTCTGTAATTTGTTTATTATTTTCTGTAATTTAGTGTTTGTTTTTTTGTACTTTAGATAATTTAATTTAATTTAGATAATTTATTTAATTATAGTGTAGTGTTAGGTGTAATTGTAATTTAGGTTAGGTTTTCTTTTACAGGTACTTTTGTTTTTATTTTAGCTAGGTAGTTATTAAATAGTTAATAACTATTTAGTATCTATTCTACCTAGTTAAAATAAATACAAACTTGCCTGTAAAATAAAAATAAACCCTAAGCTAGATACAATGTAACTATTAGTTATATTGTAGCTATCTTAGGGTTTATTTTATAGGTAAGAATTTAGTTTTAAATAGGAATAATTTAGTTAATGATAGTTATTTTTATTTAGATTTATTTAAATTAGATTTAAGTTATGGGGTGTTAGGGTTAGACTTAGATTTAGGGGTTAATAAATTTAATATAGTGGCGGCGATGTTGGGTAGATTAGGGGTTAATTAGTGTTATGTAGGTGGCGGCGGTGTAGGGGGGGCAGATTAGGGGTTAATAACATAATGTAGGTGGCGGCGGTGTAGGGGGTGGCAGATTAGGGGTTAATAAGTATAATGTAGGTGGCGGTGGGCTCCAGGAGTGACGATTTAGTTGTGGCAGGGTCCGGGAGCAGCGGGATAGGGGTAAAACAGTTTAGTATAGTGTGGGTGTTTAGTGACAGTATACCAATAAAGCTGGGAAAAAGCCAAAGAGCAGCGAGATCGATGACTGTTAGTTAACAACAGTCCGCTGCTCATTGCCACGTACTTGGTGCGCAACTTTTTGACAGCTTTTTTGGTAACTTTGGAGAACTTTGGAGAACGTATTCAGGTCCGTGGCAGTGATGTTAGGCGATCTTAGGCGAGCGTATTGGTGCCGGCGAATGCAAGTAAGTTGATGGGTTGATAAATAGGGGCCTGTATCTGGACTATTGCAATAAATATGGAATTATAGGGGCATATTTATCATGCTCCACATGGAGCTTGATGCCGCTTGTTTCAGGCGAGCCTGAAGGCTCCCGGAAACAGAAGTTATGAAGCAGCGGTCTAAAGACCTCTGCTCCATAACTTGTCTATTAATTGACAACACCTGCTAGCGGCCGATTGGCCGCGAATCTGCAAGGGGCGGCATATGCTATCGGCATTTATCAATGTGCGGCGGACGTGATACGCTACTTTCGAATCATGTCTGCTCGCACATTGATAAATATGCCCCATGGTCTCATCAGTTTAGGAAACTAGCAAAGAGCTTTTTCTTTCATCCTTCAACAAGTTGGTTTCATGTTTTGTGCTTTTATAAAGATATAAGTCTTCCGATTTCTACTCATAATCCAGTTTAAACAAACAGCCCATGAAGGCAACATTAAAACTGTCACTGAGGCATAAAATATCTCAAAGACACCCTGCAAAGCCAGACCAATTCTCATGTGGAACTACACATTTATGACCAAGTTAGTAAAAAGAATATTTTGCAAAGGGGGATCTGGGTTAATGGTTAATATGCTGGTTCCAGTATTTAGAGAAAGTAACTTATTTCAGAAATATTTTAGTTTTTATGGAAAATAAGTTATAAAAATATGTTTGTTTGTTTTTTAAGAAAGGATACAAAGGATACAAACAATCTTGCTTTATCTGAATAAATAAAAAATATGATCTTTTACAACAACATATATAAAAAAGAATTTGTTTTTCTTAATTCTCGATTTATTTATACCACTGGATTTCAAATCTGTCCTCCATAAAAGTCCAGTTTTTCAGGATTACATTGGGTGAGAGCAGGTAAAATTACTATGTTTATAAATCATCTTATTATTTCACCAGTGCTCTAATTCAGATATCCTCAAAATCTGGCCTGTTAGGGAGGTCTGAGGACAGGTTTGAAAAACAGTGATTTATACCCACAATTAAAGCTTTTGCTTTTTCATTAAATGCTGAATTTGCACAGCTCTCATACTAGTCTGAATATATAACAAATATCATTTGAGGTATGGGCCTCTAGTTATCAAACCGTCAACCTCAAATACGCTGGAATTCCGCAGCGTATTTGTGGCGAGGCTGATTCGCCTAAGTTATCAAGCCCTTCTGACCGGCAAAAGTAGAATATAGTGACGTAAGCTTCGATCCTCCGGACTCAGTTCGACACAGATCGATTCTTACGTCACTCCAGATGTTCCGAATGCAAGTTCGGCACAATCTGACTACTTTTGGAAGTTATCAAATGACTACCAGGTACGCTCGGCACTTTTCCGGCCCAGCGTACCTGGTTTTCAATCCGCCGCCCTAGAGGCGGCAGATCCCATAGGAATTAATGGGAGTCTGACCATATGGAAAGTTCATGTTCGCTGCTGCCCAATATCCCATTGATTCCTATGGGAGCTGTCTACACCTAACACCCTAACATGTACCCCTATCCTGCCCCCCCTATACCGCCACCATCTATATTAAACTAATCAACCCCTAAACCTATGTCTAACACTAACCCTAACACCTCCCTAACTTAAATATTATTTTAATAAATCTAAATAAAAATTACTCTTATTAACTAAATTAATCCTATTTAAAACTAAATACTTACCTATAAAATAAACCCTAAGATAGCTACAATGTAATTAATAATTACATTGTAGCTATTTTAGGATTTATATCTATTTTACAGGCAACTTTGTATTTATTTTAACTAGGTACAATAGTTATTAAATAGTTATTAACTAGTTAATAACCACCTAGCTAAAATAAATCCAAAATGACCTGTAAAATAAATCCTAACCTAAGTTACAATTAAACCTAACACTACACTATCATTAAATTAATTAAATTAATTAACTACAAGTAGCTACAATTAAATATAATTAAATAAACTAAACTAAAGTACAAAAAAAACAAACTCTAAATTACAGAAAATAAAAAAAGATTACAAGAATTTTAAACTAATTACACCTAATCTAAGCCCCATAAAAAAAAATAAAAAAAAATAATAAAAGTCCCTACCCTATACTAAATTACAAGGTAACCAGCTCTTTTACCAGCTCTTAAAAGGGCTTTTTGCGGGGCATGCTCCAAAGTAATCAGCTCTTTTGCATGTAAAAAAAAATACACCCCCCCACATTAAAACCCACCACCCACATACCCCTACTCTAACCCAAACCCCCCTTAAATAAACCTAACACTACCCCCCTGAAGTTCTCCCTACCTTGAGTCGTGTTCACCCAGCCGGGCCGAAGTCATCATCCAAGGGGCGCTGAAGATGTCTTCCATCCGATAGACGTCTTCATCCAAGGGGCGCTGAGGAGGTCTTCCATCCGATAGAAGTCTTCATCCAGGTGGCGTCTTCAATCTTCATCCAATCCGGAGCGGAGCCATCTTCAAAACAGCCGATGCGGAGTCATTGTTCTTCACCGACGCCTACTCGCCGAATGAATATTCCTTTAAGTGACGTCATCCAAGATGGTGTCCCTCGAATTCCGATTGGCTGATAGGATTCTATCAGCCAATAGGAATTAAGGTAGGAAAAATCTGATTGGCTGATCCAATCAGCCAATCAGATTGAGCTCGCATTCTATTGGCTGTTCCGATCAGCCAATAGAATGCGAGCTCAATCTGATTGGCTGATTGGATTAGCCAATCGGATTGAACTTCAATCTGATTGGCTGATTGAATCAGCCAATCAGATTTTTCCTACCTTAATTCCGATTGGCTGATAGAATCCTATCAGCGAATCGGAATTCGAGGGACGCCATCTTGGATGACGTCACTTAAAGGAATATTCATTCGGCGAGTAGGCGTTGGTGAAGAAGGATGGCTCCGCGTCGGCTGCTTTGAAGATGGCTCCGCTCCGCTCCGGATGGGTGAAGATTGAAGACGCTGCCTGGATGAAGACTTCTATCAGATTGAAGACCTCTTCAGCGCCCCTTGGATGAAGACTTCTATCGGATGGAAGGCATCTTCAGCGCCCCTTGGATGATGACTTCGGCCCGGCTGGGTGAACACGACTCAAGGTAGGGAGAACTTCAGGGGGGGTAGTGTTAGGTTTATTTAAGGGGGGTTTGGGATAGAGTAGGGGTATGTGGGTGGTGGGTTTTAATGTTGGGGGGTTGTATTTTTTTTTACATGCAAAAGAGCTGATTACTTTGGGGCATGCCCCGCAAAAGCCCTTTTAAGGGCTGGTAAAAGAGCTGGTTACCTTGTAATTTAGTATAGGGTAGGGATTTTTATTATTTTGGGTTTTTTTTATTTTATTAGGGGGCTTAGATTAGGTGTAATTAGTTTAAAACTCTTGTAATCTTTTTTTATTTTCTGTAATTTAGTGTTTTTTTTTTGTACTTTAGTTTAGTTTATTTAATTATATTTAATTGTAGCTACTTGTAGTTAATTAATTTAATTAATTTAATGATAGTGTAGTGTTAGGTTTAATTGTAACTTAGGTTAGGATTTATTTTACAGGTCATTTTGGATTTATTTTAGCTAGGTGGTTATTAAATAGTTAATAACTATTTAATAACTATTTTACCTAGTTAAAATAAATACAAAGTTGCCTGTAAAATAAATATAAATCCTAAGATAGCTACAATGTAATTATTAATTACATTGTAGCTATCTTAGAGTTTATTTTATAGGTAAGTATTTAGTTTTAAATAGGATTAATTTAGTTAATAAGAGTAATTTTTATTTAGATTTATTAAAATAATATTTAAGTTAGGGGGGTGTTAGGGTTAGTGTTAGACATAGGTTTAGGGGTTAATTAGTTTAATATAGATGGCAGCGGTATAGGGGGGCAGGATAGGGGTTAATACATTTAATATACGTGGCGGCGGGGTCCGGGAGCGGCGGTTTAGGGGTTAAACAATTGATTTAGTTGCGGTGGGATACTAGATCCGCAGGATAGGGGTTAATAAATTTATTATAGGTGGCGGTGGTATAGGGGGCAGGATAGGGGTTAATAGGTATTATGTAGGTGGCGGCGGGGTCCGGGAGCGGCGGTTTAGGGGTTAATAAGTTTATTAGAGTGGCGGTGGGCTCCGGGAGCGGCGGTTTAGGGGTTAACATGTTTAATATAGTTGCGGAGGGGTCTAGGAGCGGCGGTTTAGGGGTTAACAACTTTATTTAGTTGCGGGGGGCTCCGGGGGCTGCTGTATAGGGGGTAGAACAGCATAGTATAGTGTGAGTGCTTAGTGACAGCTTATCAATAAAGCTGTGAAAAAGCCGAAGAGCAGCGAGATCGGATGAGTGATAACTATTACAGTCCGCTGCTCATTGCCCCGTACTGGGTGCTTTTTGACGCTTTTTTGATAACTTTGGCGAGCGTATTCAGGTCCATGGCGGCGATGTGAGATGAGCTTAGGCGGGCGTATTGGGGCCGGCAATGGCAGGTACGTACAGAGCTTGATAATTAGAGGCCATGGAGTGAAAAACTAAAGATACATAAATGAAACATATCCATGATGGAATCCATGTGTTTTGAGAGTCTCTTTTCTAGTCAGATTTGCTGTCCAAGCATGTAATTGTTGCATTACTGAACTATGATAACTATGTGCCAGGTTACAAGTGTAGCACCAAAATGACAGTAGTATGAAGTGCTAATACCACTCACCCAAAATCTAATTATCAATTGCTCTGATAATGAGCAATAGGTTAAAGGGACAGTCTAGTCACAAATAAAGTTTCATGATTTATACAGGGCCTGTAATTTTAAACAACTTTCCCATTTACTTTTATCATCAAATTTGCTTTTTTCTCATGGTATTCTTAGTTGAAGGCTGAACCTAGGTAGGCTCATATGGTAATTTCTTAGCCCTTGAAGGCTGCCTCTTATCTGAATGCAGTTTGGCAGTTTTTCACAACTAGAAGGCGTTAGTTCATGTGTGCAAAATATATAACATTGTGCTCACGCTGTGGAGTTACCTAGGAGTCAGCACTGATTGGCTAAAATGCAAGCCTGTCAAAAGAACTGAAATAAGGGGGCAGTCTGCAGGTAATCACAGAGGTAACAAGAGTATTAATATAATGCTGTTGGTTATGCAAAACTGATTAGTGGGTAATAAAGGTATTATCAATCTTTTTTAAACAATAATAATTCTGGTGTAGACTGTCCCTTTAATTCTTTTGTCCCTCACAATAATTCTGTGAGTGGTATTCATTGCATTAGCATAAAGTAGCAAAAGGGTTAAACATTTAGGTAAAGTTCTGCTTAGGTCACACTGTTTTAATGTGACAAAATATATATTTTTTCAAATAGATCTTTTGTGGCTGAACTAAATGATCAAATTCTGCTTTTTTAAGAGGGTTGTTTTGATTTAGAAATTCAGCCAATTGTGTTAAAATCATTGTGCACACCAAAGAGAGAGAATCCTGACTAAGTGGCATTAGCAATTAAATGATTATAATAACAATAAATAATAATGCTCTATACATTCTGGGACACGCTATTGTCAGTGTGAGTTGCGATAAGAAATATCATGACTGCGCTAACTTGTGCGCATATTACAAATTGAAAGTAAACACGTTATATTGAGTGCAAACAAACGGCAAGTTATGCGCTAAACCGGGTACGAAAATAACACAAAAAAATTTGTGGTATCACACTATCCATAGCGCTGCCATTACAAATTACTGAAAAACGTTAGATTATTTTTATTTTCCGTAATTTTGTGTTTGTTTGTTTTTTTAATGTATTTAAGGTAGTTATATTGTAATTTTAATTTAAAATTAGAGGGGGTTTAAGGTTTAGGGGTTAATAGTTTAATTTAGTGTTGGTTATGTGGGTGGGCGGCGGATTAGGGGTTAACAAGTTTAATATAGTATTTGCGATGCATGGGGATGGCGGTTAAGGGGTTAATAGGTAGTGTATGGGTGTTAGTGTACTTTGTAACATTTTTGTTATGAGTTTTGTGAAACAGTTTTGTTTAGCAAAATCCATAACTACTGGTCTCAGATAGCGTAATGGATCGTGGTGGTATAAGCTATAATGCTAGCGTAATAGCTGGACTGCACAAACTGTAATATGGGCACAATGAAAATTCTGCACTCAAAAGCCATTTTTTGAGTGCGGAATGGAGAGTTGTGTAAAGGATAAAATGCTGTACGTCCGCCACTGGTAATTCGGGAGACCTGCATATTCCGCGCGCAATGGCCAATTTTTCAGTGGTATAGCCGGACCGCAAAATTTGTCATTTTGCTGAAATTTAGCACGCACTGGGTTTGCGCAATTGGAGACCTAGCGTAAAGAGTAAGAGTTGAATAAAAATGCGCACCAAACACACCACATAAATACATTAAAATAAAGAGTTAAAATTGTACATACACTATCTGATATAAATTATTAATATAAATATTAATAACATTTTTATAAGGGTTTTTATATATATATATATATATATATATATATATGTGTGTGTGTATGTGTGTATATATATATATATGTCTATTTATGTATTTCTATGTGTATATACATACATATATTCTAGATTGTAAGTTCCACCAGGAATAGGGTCCTCAATTCCCCTATGATGTTTGTACTTTTATCCTTGTACCCATGGACAGTGCTGCGGAAATAGTTGGCGCTTTATAAATAAAGAATAATAATAATATATACACATATAAACACATACAGTATATACACATGTATATACAGTACATATATATACTTCGGAGCCCTTTCCACTCAAATACCTTAAAACAAGAAAAATAATTTGTATTCATTTTTAATATTTAAAGGGATATGAAACCTTTAATATTTAAATATTCATTATTCAGTTAGAGCATGTGATTTGAAACAACTTTCTAATTTACTTCTATTAGCAATTTTTCTTCGTTCTCTTGGTATCTCAGGGACGTAATGCTTAGGAGCCTGCCCATTTCTGGAGTCCCATATATGGCAGCAGGTTTTTGCAAGAGCACTAGATGTCAGCACTATTTCCTGCCATGTAGTGCTCCAGATGCCTACCTAGGTATCTCTAGAACTCACAATATCATGGGAATTAAGTACATTTCATATTAGAAGAAAACTTTTTTTAAATCGTATGCTCTGTTTTAATCACCAAAGATTCATATCCCTTTAATAAAGTGTTTTACTGTGTATTTATTGTAAACATTTTGCATTAAAATGTTCTTCACATAGTAGAAAAAGTCCTTTGTATTTTTAATTATATATTACTATATATATTTATATCTGTATATATATATATATATATATATAGCTGTATAGATCCATATAGATATATAGGTATAGATTTTACAAAAAATGAATCATTTTAAAAAATCCAAGCCAATGTGGCTAAATAAAAATGTGTTACAGGGACGGGGGGCGGAGCTAGCGCGCCGAGAGAATGGCCGCTTGAGACCGGAGCTCCGCTAACAACTGGCCTTAATGAAGCACAGAAAACCAGCATAACATGCATTATGCCAAAGACATCGAATGAGGAACATCACTAGGCGACCAGGGACTAAGCAGAAGCCCACTGATCGAGAGCAATCAACTATAACCCCGGTGAGAGACTCGACGAGAGCGCAATAAGTAAGTGCGCCATTACTAAACTCCGGAACTACAGGCATCTCACATATAAGGGAAATAGCTGCGGGTGCTATACATACAACACCATTAAGGCCACCAGTGAACCCCGCTTTGTTAACCCATATATATAATCCAGATTTACTAAAAGCAGACACCGGGTGGAGGAGTTATTTAAGAATGCACCACAGACTGTACTTTGCACGCAGCACTAAATTTTGCATATCAAGGCCGCAGACCTCGATGTTCTGCCGGAACAACAGCATGGGAAACATTTAGAGTAGCAAGCATTAAATATTCAAGGATAAAGAGAAACGGACTGCATAAATACTCAATCCACTCAAAGTAACTTATAGATGTTACCATGTTAATGGATTAGGTGCCCAGGATGATAAAAAGTGTCACTTGTCATAAAAATATCTTCAAGAGTCATCTAAGCGGAATTAAGAACTGACAAAATGGTTTAAAACACCACATTCTTATAAACTTCAAGCTGCATTTCTACTATATACTTTCGAACTGTAACTCACAAGATATAAATCTTCAATACTTTATGATTGGTAGAACATCCTAAAGAGCTCACGTGTATAAGCTGATTTAAAAGTGCATCCCAAATCCTGCAACCCCATCTCTGCTACTTTTTTCTACCCTGTCTAGTGCAAGATCCAGCTATTTAATCACAGGCAGAGCATTAACATCATGGCTGCTAGGAAATCTGGGAAACCGGATAAAGCTAACAAAATGAACGCTTATTTCAAAACGCTTGACACGGAAAATACTGAAACTACCCCATCATCACAATCTACTAACTCTAAAAATGGGGACCTAACAGAAGAAGACACAGTCGCTATAACCAAAGCTGACCTTAAACTTCTGCCCTCTAAAGAGGACTTTTCGCAATTAATACTCCAGGTGAGCCAGCTTATTAAAGAGGGCCTGGCAGAAGTAAAAGCGGATATTTCACAGCTGGGACACAGAGTGGAACAGTTGGAAGAAACTACGGACACCCTTGCTACTGACTCAGAAAATATGGCGGAACAGCTCAAAGCCCAGGGAGCCACTATTAACTATCTGCAGGATCATATTGAGGACCTTGATAACCGGGGGCGCCGTCAGAACCTAAGAATTAGGGGAATACCGGAGACGGTTACGCAAATCCAACTGGGTCCCTTTTTACAAAGATTTTTTCAACACCTCCTTAATACACAGGAGGATCAAGAGTTACAACTAGACAGAGCACATAGGGCCCTTCGTCAACTTCCAAAAGATGGTGCTCCCCTAAGGGATGTCATTCTCAGATTTCACCAATTTGAAGATAAAGAAAAAATATTAGTTGCAGCCAGAAAGTCGAAACAATCACAATTTGAAGAAAGCAACCTGCAAGTTTACCCTGACCTTTGCCCACAAACGCTTATAAAACGCAGAGAAGCCAGATACCTTACCCTGCACCTGCAGGACTTAGGTATCAAATATAGATGGGGGTTCCCCTTCTGCCTACGTGTAGAAAAAGAAAACCAAATTGCAATTTACCGGGGGCCCTGATGATATCGCAGACTTCTGCTCTAAACTCGGCATAGCCCAACCATCCCTGCCCTCTCTAACAAGAGAGGAGAAAGACAATCCCTATAACCCTCTTGGTGCCAGAGAGCAAAGACAACCATGGGTCAGAGTAAGCAGAAAACGCCAAAGAGGAGCAGGAGATAAGACATCCGAACACACTTCCAGCAATCTCAACACCTGAGCTCCCACTAAGCTCATCTCTTGAACTATAATCGATAGTTTGATGGACAAAGGCACTGCTAATGAATAGTGATCCCAATTATGAAGGAAATTTCAGTATCAGATAATCCTTTTGTTTATCCTTAGGCTATAATAGCCCCCTTTTGGCATAGAATGCCTTAATACTTATGTTGGTTTAGCTGTGTTTACTGTTTAATTACTGCTACTATGCAAGTTGTGAGTCATGTCTAGTACATGATCCCTCTGCTACAAGTTGTAGCGCACAGATCCCTAGACGCTGTACTCAGCGGACTACTACTGGCGACCCGCTCGAACGTTTCTTTGGAGCGGAGCGCCATTAGTATGGATCAAAAAGTTAATATGTTTTGTTATTGTCAATTTGTTCTTACTTGTTTTTGTTTTCTATTGTTCAGGTCAGTGCGAAATTTAAACACCAGTCCTTTTGATATCTATGCTACATGTCCTCTACATCATCTAATGCATATTTTCTTCCACAGGACGGAAGGTTCTCCTTGGGTGAGTTGCAAAAGTGTAATTTACTATGTGGTCTACTTACAAGATAGCCAAATTAATCTGTTGCTTTCTTTCTTCTGTTACTACAAGTCACTTAAAAATCCCTAATGGCGGCTCATAAGTTAAGAATTCTTTCACAGAATGTGAAAGGCCTGAATTCCCCAAACAAGAGGTCAATGGCACTTAATTGGTTTAAACGACACAAGGGGGATATAATTTTTATGCAGGAAACCCACTTTGATATAAATAAGCAACCAAGATGTAGTTCAAATATATATCCTACTGGGTATTTCAGTTCAGCAAACTCAAAAAATAAAGGAGTAGGTATACTATTACACAGAAAGGTCCCATTCCAACTCATCCAAAAGGAAGTAGACACGGAAGGTAGATTTGTGATCTTGGTGGGTACTTTGTATAATAGGCACCGACACTGGCCAATATATATTGTCCGAACCAGAAACAGCTCCCCTTTATAAGAAAAGTGATAAACAGAATAATGGATATTAAAAAAGGTACAGTTTTATTAGGGGGAGATTTTAATACGTTACTAGATCCACAATTAGATAGCTCACATCCTAGAGGGACGAGGTCTAGAAGAGACTCTATTAAAATAGACAAATACCTATGGGAGTTAACCCTTCTGGGTGCTTGGCACACCCTACACCCAGATTACCGCCAATATACGTTCTATTCCCACCCAAGACAAGTCTATTCGAGAATAGACTACCTATTAATAGACCAGAACAGTATACCAATGGTTTCTAATACGGACATAATCCCAAATGCATGGTCAGACCACTCCATGGTTACCATGGACCTGGTTTGGTCATCCATGCCGATGGTCCCCTACCTGTGGCGCCTTGACGAAGCACTACTTCACAAACCTGAGGTGGTCAAAAAAATTTCAACAGCTATGAAAGAGTATTTCACACACAACAACTGCAAACAACAGAACCCCACACTTATCTGGGATGCTCATAAAGCGGTACTAAGGGGGGAAATCATCAAAATCCGGGCCTCCCTCAATAAAATATACCAACAAAAATACAGATCCCTGCTAAATAAATTAAAAGACATCGATAGACTACATCAGCTTAATCCAGCAGACACCACCATCTCAAAGAAAAGACAGGAGATAAGACTAGAATTAAGAAACCTCCTACAGGAGGAGACTCATAAAAGAGCTTTATACCTCAGTAAAATCTACTTTACGGAAAGTAACAAGGCTGGTGCCTGCCTAGCTAGAACTCTCAAACAAAAAGCATCCTACAATCACATTAGAGAAATAGCCATAGATGGAGCACATCGGGTCTCAGATAGTGAGAAGATAGCGGAGACATTCAGGAAATATTATGAAGGGTTATATAACATTCCTAAAACTCACACCCCAGATGTAGACACACTCATGGAAAGATACATCACCCAAGCTGACCTCCCATCCCTAGAGCCAGACACAAAAGCAGCTTTGGAGGCCCCCATAACCTCCTTGGAAGTTATGATGGCAATAGACTCCCTAACTGCAGGTAAAAGCCCTGGCCCGGATGGGTTTAGCAACAAATATTATAAAACGTTTAAAGACATTCTAGCACCTCACCTTACCACCTTATTTAATTCAATCGATGAACAAGGGACATTTTCCAAAGAGTTTCTTCTGTCACATATAACAGTAATCCCCAAACCCAATAAAGCCACAAATTTAACCAGTAATTATAGGCCTATTTCACTACTAAACTCGGATCTAAAGATTTATTCTAAAATACTGTCGGCTAGAATCAATAAAATCCTCCCTGAGATAATACACGTTGACCAAGCGGGATTTGTCCCTAACAGGGAAGCCCGAGATAACACGGTCAGAGTACTCTAATTGATAGATTATGCAAAGCTTAAAGATATCCCATCAATTCTAATATCCACGGATGCTGAAAAAGCTTTCGATAGGTTAAATTGGAAGTTTTTGGAAAAAGTACTGCAAAATATAGGTTTCGGAGAAAAAATGGTTAATAGAATCTTTAGTTTATATGCCGACCCTACAGCCATGGTTAAAGTTAATGGAGTACTGTCCCTTCCCCTCTCCATCCGCAATGGAACACGCCAAGGCTGCCCCCTGTCCCCGGCTTTATTCATCATAACAATGGAGGTTCTGGCGTCACATATCAGAAAAAATAGTAACATCAAGGGCATACAAATCGGGCAAAATGATTATAAATTAAATATGTTTGCAGATGACGTGTTAATATCCTTGTCATCTCCCGAAAAGACCATACCTCACCTACTAAAGGAATTTAAAAAATTTGGGGAATACTCAAACTTCTTAATAAATGGCCAAAAATCAGAGATTCTTAATTTAAATCTACCTCCCCAGGAACTTGATAATCTGGGGCGAATTTGTGAATATAGAAGGAAATCGGATGCGATTAAATACCTTGGAATTGAGATAACAGCCCAACATTCAAAACTTTTTGATCTAAATTACATAGCACTGTTGAAAAATATAGATTCAGACCTACATAAATGGGCCAAAAATAAAACTTCCTGGTGGGGTAGAATCCAAACTATCAAGATGAACATATTACCTAGAGTACTATACCTCCTTCAGGCGGCACCAATTTATTTGTCACTCACGTTCCTTAACAAACTCCAACACAGTATAAACTCCTTTATCTGGGGCACACACAAGCCTAGGATATCAAAGAATACCATATATCGTTCCCTAGATGAAGGGGGTCTGGGAGTACCTAATGTTACGCTATACTATCACGCAGTCACACTACAAAGAGTTATAGAGTGGCACACTGGAACCAACTCTAAAGCATGGGTATCACTTGATTCACAAATATTAAAGGCGCCAAGGGTGGGGGCCTTATGCTGGATATCCAAAAGACACAGACCACAAATAATCCAAAAAATCCACTTGCTAAAGCAAGTGTTTCAGAACTGGGATAAAATATTGGGGAGTTACAAGGGCCTATCGACTATAAAATCACCTATGTCCCCGGTATTTGCAAATGCTGAATTTAAAAGAGGGTTGGAAATAGGAGACAGTAAAAGTGGGGAACTCGGTTACTCGACACCGATCTATACATTAGTCAATAATAATAAAGTAAAGACACAGGAAGATCTAAGAGACATTGCAGGGGGAATATACGCAAATTGGCTGAAATATGCCCAGCTAACACACTTAGTACACACATCCCCATTTAAAGATGACTTTCTGCGTAGACCGACAGACTTTGAAAACATATGCCTGACCGCAACTCCAACCAGGGGCACACTATCAAAGACGAGGAAGCTATTAAGTAAGCTTAGGTATACCTCCCCACCCACATATGTAGATAGGTGGCAACAAGAGCTTAAGATAGAATTGACTTATAAGCAATGGAAACAAATGTTCTATCGCTCTCATAAAGTCTCAGGGTCAGCTAATATATTAGAACTTAATTTTAAAATCCTTACAAGATGGTACTTGACGCCACACAGACTGAAACACTTATATCCCAGCTCCCTAGGAACCTGCTGGCGCGGATGTGGTGAAGTGGGCAACATGACACATATTTGGTGGAGCTGTAGTAAACTCCATACCTTATGGACCGAGGTTGAAAAACTAGGAAAATTCTTATTTAGTCCAAATTATACACTGTTAGCGCCTCATGTCCTATTTAACCAGAAACCTGGTAATTATTGTAAGATAAGACAGGTAGTTTTTCAGATAGCACTAAACAGTGTCAAATCTATTATAGCCAGACAGTGGAAATCTACAACACCGCCCACTAGACAAATGTGGATAAATAGAACAGATGAATTATTTTTCCTAGAAAAATACGGTTTCTATAAAAAACAAAAACTTGATTTCTTTCACGATGTACAATTTTATTGGGATCAGTATAAATCTACTAGCCTGCCATCCCCCTCTTAGCAATGTGACAGGAGAGCCTTCCGTCCTTCCGTCCTTCCACCTATATACTTAATCTTATTATCCGACTGGTATTTCATTACGAATAATATATGGAAGCACTGACCAAAGAGTTTACTTTATGTTGTTTTTTGTACTTATTTTGCATAATTATTCTTAAGTCTCGTGAAATGTTTATAATAGGTTTTCTCAGAGTGATATTTATGCCTATAAACATTGTATGATCCTTAATGCACTTTTTTTTTTTTTTTTCCTGTAATGTGAAAAACTTAATAAAAACATTAATAAATAAAAAAAAAAAAAAAAAAAAAAAATGTGTTACAGGGACACTGAACCCAAATGAAGAAAAAATGATAATAGAAGTAAATTAGAAAGTTGCTTAAAATTGCATGCTCTATCTGAATCATGAAAGAAAAATTTTGGGTTCAGTGTCCCTTTAAGAGAAATTAGGAAAAAACATAGGGCATTTAAATCATTCAAAGAGAATAGTACAGACTCAGCATACAATATTTATAAGGAATGTAACAATGCATGCAAAAAAGTAATCAAATTAGCAAAAACTGAAAATGAAAAATGAATTGCAAAGGATTCTAAGTCTAACCCTAAAAGGTTCTTTAAGTACATAAATAGCAAAAATCTAAGATGGACAATATAGGTACATTAAATGTGTGGAGGGTAGTATGATTAAAGGGATAGTAAACCCCAAAATTTTATTTTATGATTCAGATAGAACATACAATTTTAAACAACTTTCCAATTTAATTTTATTCTCAAATTTTCTTCATTCTCTTGTTATCCATTGCTGAAGGGACAGCATTGCACTACTGACAGGAAGCTGAAAATAATTAGCCAATCACAAGAGACAAATGTGTGCAAGAACCAATTAGCAGCAGCTCTCACTAGTGTATGATATGTGCGTATTCATTTTTTAACAAGGGATACTAAGAGAATAAGGCACATTTGAAAATAGGAGTGAATTCAAAAGTGTCTTAAAATTACATGCTCTATCTGAATCATGCAAGTTTAATTTTTACTTTCCTATCCCTTTAATAGTGACAGGGAAAAGGCTGAGGTACTAAACCAGTTCTTTTCTTCAGTATACACAAGAGAGGAACCAATGGAGGATACTTGGGAACAAACTAGAACATGCCAGCACATACCATTAACTGGGTTATGTATAGAGGATATCAGGAAAAAAATGGATAATATTAAGGTAAATAAAACTCCAGGCGCAGATGGAATTCACCCAAGAGTGTTAACGGAATTTAGCACTGATATAGACAAACCTCTACTCTTAATTTTTCAAGACTCATTATCCTCAGGCATGGTTCCCCAGTATTGACGTAAAGATGATGTGGTGCCACTCTTCAAAAAAGGAAGCAGGGATGATCCAGGAAGTTATAGACCAGTTAGTCTGACATCAATAGTGGGGAAGATATTTGAAGGCATTATAAGGAATTATATTGATGAGCATATTCGTGTAAACAAGATTATGAGTTCTAATCAGCATGGTTTTATGATAAATAGATCATGTCAAACTAATCTAATTAGATTCTATGAGGAAGTAAGTAAAAATATAGATAAAGGGGAATAAGTTGATGGGATATACTTAGATTTTGCAAAGGCGTTTGATGCAGTGCCACATGAGAGATTAATGCACAAAATTAAGGGACTGGGAATAGCTGAAAAT
This sequence comes from Bombina bombina, assembly GCF_027579735.1. Taxonomy (NCBI): domain Eukaryota; kingdom Metazoa; phylum Chordata; class Amphibia; order Anura; family Bombinatoridae; genus Bombina; species Bombina bombina. The sequence goes on along the minus strand of NC_069502.1, from coordinate 1,109,218,300 downwards.
GTTAGCTCATGGATAAATAACTTGATAAAAGATAGGGAGCAACGAGTAGTAGTGAATGGATCATACTCAGATTGGACAAAGGTAATCAGTGAGTGGAGTCTCACAGGGATCAGTACTGGGCCCTGTTCTTTTTAATATTTTTTATAAATTACTTGGAGCAAGGATTAAATAGTGACATCTCTATTTTTGCAGATGATACTAAGTTAAGTAAGGTCATTAGGTCAGAGCAGGATGAACTTTCGTTACAAAGGGATCTGCAAAAATTAGAAGTATGGGCAGATAAATGGAAAACGAGATTTAATATGGGAAAATGTGAAGTTCTACATTTTGGAAGTAAAAATAAGCAGGCAATTTATTATTTAAATGGGACAAGACTTAGCCAAACAAAGGAGGAAAGGGATTTGGGAGTAGTAATAGATAACAAGCTAAAGATGAGTGCACAATGCAGGGCAGCGACTACAAAGGCTAATAAGATACTAGCATGTATTAAAAGAGGCATTGATTCAAGGGAGGAAAGTATAATTATGTCACTATATAAATCCCTTGTAATACCTCACCTTGAGTATGGAGTGCAGTTCTGGGGACCGATCGCAAAAAAAGATACTGCAGAACTAGAAAAAGTTCAGAGAAGGGCCACAAAGCTAATAAGGGGAATGGGGAATTTAAGCTATGAGGTTTGTTTGTGACAAGAGGTCACAATTTAAGGTTGGAGGAAAGGAGATTTCATCTCCTGCAACGGAAACGTTTTTTCACTGTAAGAGCAATAACATTGTGGAACTTATTATCAAAGGAGGTAGTGAATTCTAATACCATAGAAACAAAATTCATGGATATGATTGCTTGTATTAAATGGGTCGCCTTTTAGTGGTATTATTTAAGTTTAACTGGAGCTTTTTATAAGTATTTTACTGTATATTTGTATAGGTTGAACTCGATGGACTTCGGTCTTTTTTCAACCTTATCTGCTATGTATGTTACTATATACGTATATAGAAATATATTTTTAAAAATAAAAAGAACATTTTCTTATATGTGTAGAACATTGGAATGTAAATTATGAATAACTACCTTTGGGTTTAGCGCTGTAGGTCTAACGTGGTGTTGGGTTAGGGCAAGATCGATAAGTGTTAGTTTCTTTTTCTTCAGAATGCTCTATTGAAGTCTATTGGGAGAAGTAAACATGGTCACGATATCCAAGGTTCTGAAATTAGCGAAAGTACTAAATAGCGCACCACTTGTAATCTGGCCTTTTATCTTTGCTGTGCAGTAAACTGAGACTCTTAATTATGAGTAGATGGCGGGCACACCATTAGGAAAATGGAACCATATCAATCATGCTTTGGCAATGATTTTTATTTAAACAATAATTCAGTAACTGAATTTAGAAGCAGAATTAAATAAAAAAAAGAAACCTAAAAATATAGTCCCAAAAATAATTTTTATTGACTGATTTGCCAGATTGTCGAATGCCTAATTGCTTTGCTAATACATATTTAATGTACTGTATATCAGTTAAATGAAGTGAAAAATTACAGAAGAGGATTAATGATTTCAATCAATCTTCTTAAAACAAATACATTTAATAAGGTAAATTCAGTGAGCTTGATCTTTTTTTTTTCTTCTAAAAAAGTATTGCATTTAATCAATTATGGCTCGCAAAAAAAAATGGCCAGCAATATACAGTAGTCCTTTTTTATCGGACTTTATAGTTCACATTAAAAGGGTATTACAGTGAAAAGTAAATTATATCTCCTTGCATTCTTCATAAAAATACAACACAAGCACCAGACAGATTTTACTCCTATAAAAAATTGTTGCATTTGCAAATAACCCCTTTGCTACTCCCCTTAAAGAGGTGGGGGGTCAGTCTGGCAATATGTTCATTATGCCAAAGTAGGTGCCATGCGCAGACATTTCCCGGGTACATGTACAGTATTTAGTACAGATGGTGACCATGGGCATCTGGAAGCGGGCAAGAGGGAAATCTTGCTCTTATCCTTGGAATATGCACTCAATTCATTCATGCCATAGAGCTATCGATTTTAAATGTTATGCAACACATGTGTACTACAAGCAACTCTCTATTACTAAATGTGTTGCCACTTATGTTCAGGGTATTTTATCTTTTGTCCCCCTCATGTTATGGTTACAAACTACAACAACCTGAGCATATATATTTCTATTCAAAGATGCAATAAATCTATCTACATTTACATTTTGACTGGAATGTCCCTTTAAGTATATTTAGTTAAGAATGCATCAATATATTTTTTTATTTTCATATTTATGGCCCTTTAACAGGGGAAAATCCAAGAGACACTTATTGTAAATCAGTAGCGGACCTACTCAACAGAGGGCCTGGCCTGGTGCAAAATATTTTTTATGTCCCCCAAAGGTTTCTCAGTAGTAAACAATAATAAAAATATACAAGCTGCCCTGTATAATGATTTGAGGATCGATAAACAGATAGATGGATCTGCAACCTGCCCTAATTGAAGGCTCCCCTGCATTAGGATTGTGCATATATCTATGTATAGACTGGCTGCTATGGACCCCTCAGAACTTAGGCCCTAAGGCAACTGCACCTGCTGCACCAATGGTAGTTCCGCCCCTGTTGTAAATCATAAAATCATAAATCATAAAAAAGAAGAATCTCTCAGAAGTTATGTCTTATGATATTGAATGTTGTGTGAATTAAAAGTATCACTACAGTATGTCCTGCTAACATGATTTATTTGTATGATGGGATTACCCAGCTTCTGCAGCTTCTACATTTCTAACATGCCAGCAGAACCCAATATGACTCACTCATTGCCTGTCTTCTCATAAATATCAATAATTAAGAATACCTTTTTAACTATTCTAACAGTCACCATTCATTTTCCCCAGACTTTTCAGGAAGTTCTATTTTCCAGGAGTAGCCTCTGGGGACGATTTATTATATGGCGGGCAGACATGATTCGCTGTAGCATACGCTGTCAGCATTTATCATTGCACAAGCACTTCTGGTGAAATGCTTGTGCAATGCCTCCCCCTGAACATTTGCGGCCAATCGGTCGCTAGCAGGGGTTGTCAATCACCCCGATTGTATCTTACGACCGCTGCCACTTAACTCCTGATTCCGGGAACTTATACAATAACTCTACTTTTGTGTCCCACTTGAATATGTATCAGTTTAGTTAGTTGTTGATATTGCCTGACATACATTTACTTTAGATGATTCACTGACGTTGATAAACTTAGCTATAAAATGTTTCTTAACCCTTTGAGTGCTAAGTGTTAGGTGGGATTAGACTAGTATTAGGTACTGTATATAAGGTGAAACCCATAGCAGAGTGATATAACCTAATATACTGTACAATACTAGTGTAATCCATGGCCATCCGAAGTAATTCGGATTTATTTGCGAAATTCGGCAGTATTTTAATTCGGAAATTCGGTTCGATCCAAATCGCCGAATTTTCTGAATTTCCGAATCGAACCGAACCGAATTGCACATATCTATAACACACTCATCCACAAAGAAACCAATTCTAAAGTGCAACAAGATATAACAGGATATCAAGAACTATGAACTAGTGAACCGAACATATTACATAGCAAACTGCGCAATATCTTAAGCAAACACTGTTAAAGCATATGCAATAATAAAGTATATCTAGTTGCGTCAAATTAAACAGTACATATATCTTATTGCTAAGTATACATGGTTACATTTAAGCAAGTATTTGTAAAGCAACAACAAGATATAGCAAGTGGTCAAGAGATATGAGCTATTATATCAAACATTTTACATATCAATTCGCACAGTATCTTGAGCAAACGTTGCTAAATCATACGCCATAGTGAAGCATACCCTAGTACTTTAACCTGAACAATATGTATGTTGAATTATTTAGCGTAAATAGCAACCTTGAAATAAATATTTTTTGAAAGCAAATATAGAAGTTAGGTACACCTGGTTGTTTCAGACAGAACAATGTATAGTTCAGAAAGTACAGCATATATAACAGAATATAAAGAAAAAACAACTGTAATGTGCAGTATTGTATAACCAAGTGTGGAGAAATATGTAAATAATATCAGCAACCATCAGGCCAAATATATTATATATCAAGCATATCATATATCAATATACAAAACCACTGAAACAAGTATTTGCAAAGCAAGTACAATAGTTGAGTGTAAATAGGGGGGAAAGGTGCGGTATACCACAAGGGCGACTGGGAACCCCAGATAGCCCCAGGAGGGGGGAAGGAAGAGGGAAGGGGGGGGAGCATATTGGCAACTTAAGGAAAAGACATGGGATGCAAAATGATTTCTGACAGAGAGGTCTAGGCATGGGCAGGGGGAACTAAAAAGAAATGGTGGGCTTAAAATAACTAAGGGCTATAGCTATATCTTAAGAAAATCTTGGTTATTTGACACGTTCTGCCCCCTCCAAACGTAGCAATGGTTTTGCCAAGTGGGGTTCACTTCTGTGCAGCCAGAGATACTACAGAGAGGGAGGATAATGAGGGTAACATACATATGAGCAACATATTCTTGATATATAAACTTTAGTAGAGCTACACATGACTCCAGCAATACCATAAATTCCCCTCACCAGTGCCCAGGGTAACTCTTAATCAATGAGGACTATAGTTAGGTTCTGCAGGTAGCTATAATAATTGCGGTGAAGGTAGAGAAGCTTTTACCCAACCTAGTACAGAGTATAAACATATGCAGCCATAGGTCTATCCAGTAATATCCCATATTTAGAATTTCTAAGGGCCACAGTAGAAAAGACTCATTATACATCAAGCCCGCCTATACCAGTGAAAATGGTGGGGTTAGGGTCAGCATAAGCGTATATATATTGTATACAAGTTGAATAATGGGGAGGAGGTACAGCCATCAGTGCAAGAAAAGTTATCCAACACCATTGCTTGATATGAAAAAAATAAAAAAGCATTCCACACACAAGCATAGGGATACATTTGTGTAAAATAAGAGTAGAGCTTACAGTTCAACTGTCACTATTTTCTAAAAACTCTGGCTTTATCTATACTTTGAGGCTGGAGACATGTAACAGCAAGTACCACACATACCCCTATAGCTTTATAGCACTATTGAGTTAAAGTATATTCTCTCTGATCTAACAAATAAAAGCCCACCGTCTATCCATTTAAAGTAATGTGTCCCATAGAAACATGTAAAATTATCAGCAGACTATTACCAGGGCAATGGCTACCGAGAATTGAGTAGTGAACTGTCACTTAACAAAAAGAATAGAACGGCCAATGTCCCAGCAGTTAGTTTGAATCAGTGACATGTCCAAAAGGCATATAAAAACAGAAACATGCAGGGCCGTCAACAAACCTAAATAAATCCAGGGAAAAAATGTTCGTGCAATCGCCAAGGGTGATAGTAAGCAGACCACTTTACTACAAAGTGGAAGAGATCAATGCCATCGTAAGTTCAGCCGATGCCTCACTTAGGGCCGACCAGACTCGTTTGCCGCACCCTCATGCTGGATCCAGAGAGCTGTTGCTGAACCTGAAAGGCTGCGTTGTCAATGACTAGCCAAACAGCCCGATCATGCCCCGGGCTTCCAGGAACTAGAGAGGTCTCACCCCGAGGACGCCTTCTCACGGTTCGACCTACCGCATCCGCCATGTTAGAGGAGAGCAACATAGCCGGCTTTCCAGATAGACTTGGGACCGTGACTTCGCCATCATCAGGTAAGCGGTCAGAGACTGTGCTTCTGTTAGAATAGGCAGACCGGGATCGTATCAGCTTAGCTCCGCAATGTGCTATTGAGAGGGAGACCGGAACATTCTGTATAGAGCTTGGGTAAGCCATGTGGTTGCGGGTATCCTCAGGAAGCCGGCCAGAGATTTCAGCAGATTTCACCGGGAGCACTGACCTGTTTACAGCACTCTTTAGTTTGACGTGAGAGTTCTGCGAGTCCCCACAAAGCTGCAAATGTTGCTGGGTTTCCTTGTGGGGTATATTGCTGCTCGTAGGCGAAAAAGCCCGGACCAACACTTCCTCCAGCCTCTGGAAGTGGCAACACAGCAAATGCCGAATACCTTCATCCCATCTAAAGGCCATACTCTTTATATTTTCAGCCGAATTTGAGAGTAAATTGTGTCCCTCTTTAGCCAGCATAAGCGGCTCAAGACTTCTCTAAACTAGTTGCTCAATTAAGGATCTTTCGCATGGGAGAAAAGATGGCTGCTCCTGAACAGTCTGATCATTAGCTGACCTGTAAAACAGCAATTATCTCCTCTATAAGATTGCTATTCGGTGTCCCAAGTAATTCTAGTTCTTCTAGAAGATCCAAGGATGCCTATAGTATGGATTTAAGCTGGGATGAAGGTCAATTAAATAAAATTGTGAGCTATTTCAGCAGAGCTAAATACAAGTACGACCGTTCAGTTCCCAGGCTAGCTCCGCCCCCACCTATTAAAAGTATTAACCCCTAATCCGCCATTAACCCACATCGCAACAAACCTTATAAATCTATTAACCCCTAATCAGCCAAACCCACACAACGCAATAATTCTAATAAAACTATTAACCCCTAAACCGCCAAACCCCCACAACGCAAATAACATACACCTAGATTACGAGTTTTGCGTTATGGCTGTGCGCAAATAGCACATGCGTAATGTTTATTGAACACTCTTCATAACATAGGTATAACAAGTCTAAAAAGAACAACGTTACACGCATCGCGTAACACTAATACCACGTTTATTTCACTTGCATATTCATGGCCGCGCAATGATTCCTCCATAGAGATCAATGGATCAATGAATTTACTTTCATTTACACGCAAACACATTCAATACATACATACACATAGCAGTAACACTACATACACAGACATACACTCCATACCCCATTCCCTTTAAACCTATACCCATCCCATATTTATATTTTGTTCTTTTTAGACCAATTTATTGTTTATACTCATCGGAGTGTGTAATGCCCGCCCCTTCATTTGCACGACCTATCGTGTGACTGAAGGGACTGTCAATCACCGAGAGCGAGCAAACTGTCAGTGATTTTCCCTCGCCACCTCAGAGGTGGTGTAGGGTGTAAGAAGCAGCGGTCTAATGCTGCTTCTTACATTGCGGGAAGCAGGCTCGCATATGCGAACCTGCTCCGCAAGGGCTCCGGAGCAGCTTTCGCTGCTTCGTACATGGAGCCCTTAGTTCTTTTTTATACGTTTGTCTGTTTCTTACTACCCCTTACTCTATTTTCTAGAACCCATTCACACTTTTTACTTTTATTTCATTTTTTTTTTATTTTTTTTTATTGAGATTCACTTTAAGGCATACAATGCTGAAATGTCAGAGCAGAGTAAACATACAAGTAATTTCAAGACATTCAATCAATAAACAAACTCAAACAAGAAAACCAAGTTACAAAACATTTGTAGAATCAAAATATGTGGATTATGCCTATCCAACTATACACCTTCTAGAATCTAGATGAACGATGAGGCCTCTCTTGGACCTCTCAATGTTATAGGAAGTATATTAAGCTAAAGAAGGCTACTAAAAACTGTAAGAGACCAATCTTGGGTCTCAATCTGTGAATCTTATTTTTTCTTTATTAAGCATATGAAAGTCGTGCATATGTAATTAACTTCAAATATTATCATAGCAAACATTGGGTCATAACATTATAAAAAATGGAAGTAGTATAATAAGATAAAATCCTTTGAATCACATATGTGAGACAAGAAGGGGGAAAATAACTAGGAGGCCACGTCGAATTTGGACACAGAATAGCTTGGAGGTAATACCTTCTCTGTCTTCTACCCTCACTCCAGCTCTTACTCACATATTCAACCTATCCCTTACTACCGGTTCATTCTCATCTTCCTTCAAACATGCAAAGGTCACCCCCATCCTCAAAAAACCCTCCCTCGACCCCAATTCTCTTGCAAACTACCGCCCCATATCACTGCTTCCCTTAGCTTCAAAAGTCCTGGAAAAACTAGTCTTCGCTCGCTTAACCCACTTCTTGTCCTCCAACTCACAGCTCGACCCCTTGCAATCTGGCTTCCATTCCTAACACTCAACTGAGACTGCCCTTACCAAGGTTACCAATGATCTTCTTTCTGCTAAAAAAAACGGCCACTACTCAATACTTATTTTACTTGATCTGTCTGCTGCCTTTGACACCGTTGACCATCCCCTTCTCCTATGGACTCTCAGCTCCCTTGGGCTCTCTGACACTGCCCTTTCCTGGATCCACTCTTATCTCTTTAATAGGTCCTTTTCTGTCTCCTTTGCTGATGACTCCTCCTCTCCATTGCCTCTGTCTGTTGGAGTACCTCAAGGCTCTGTTCTGGATCCTCTACTCTTCTCTATTTATACTTCCTCCATGGGCAAACTTATCAGTAGCTATGGCTTTAACTACCACCTCTATGCTGATGATACTCAGATCTACCTATCCACCCCTTCACTCTCTCCTTCTGTCCTTTCTCACATCAGTGTCTGCTTATCTGGCATTTCTTCATGGATGGCCTCTCACCACCTAAAAATCAATATGTCCAAGACTGAGCTCCTTCTAATCCCCCCCTCTAATTCTACCCCGGTTCCTAACTTTTCAATCACTGTTGGTGACACCACTATCTCCCCATCACCCCAAGTCCGATACCTAGGAGTTACACTTGACTCCAATCTGTCCTTCATACCCGACATCCAATTGCTCTCTTAGTCCTGTCGCAACCACCTACGCAATATCTCCAAAATTCTTCTGTTTCTGAGCGCTGAAACTACTAAACAGCTAATCCACTCCCTGGTAATTTCCCGACTTGACTACTGTAATAACCTACTAACTGGCCTCCCTCTCTCCCGTCTCTCCCCTTTTCAATCCATCCTAAATGCCTCTGGTAGGCTAATCCACCTCTCCCGACGTTCTGTATCTGCTGCACCTCTCTGCGAGTCCCTTCACTGGCTACCCATCCACAGTAGAATTAAATTCAAAATTCTCATCCTGACCTACAAAGCCCTTAGAAATGCAGCCCCCCCTACCTGTCCTCGCTCATCAACAAATACACTCCAGCCTGCCCCCTAAGATCCAACAATGACCTGCGCCTTGCATCTTCTACCATCACCTCCTCCCATGCTAGGCTACAGGACTTCTCTCGTGCGGCACCAACCATCTGGAATGCACTTCCTAGAGCTGTTAGACTCTCCCCTAACCTTTCCTCCTTTAAACACTCCCTAAAGACCTTTCTGTTCATGGAAGCCTATCTCCAAATCAGTAACAAATTAATTCCACTTGCCTAGATGCTGCCCCCACCATCTAACTCCACACTAACATCATTCTCACTTTTGCAGTCCCCACCTTCTGTTTCTCACCCTCCTACCCATCTAGATTGTAAGTTCCCACAGGAACAGGGCCCTCAATTCCCCTATATTTGTTTGTTAAACTTTGGTGTCTTTTATATTGTATTGTACTGTACTTTTATTTTTGTACACATGGACAACACTGCGGAATCTGTTGGCGCTTTATAAATAAAGAATAATAAAGAATAATAATCCCAACAATGCACATCGTTTGTGTGCTGTGACAGTGTGTGAAATTATATTTGACTTTTCAAAAATGCGAATCTGGTGTTGAAAGATACGTTTATTACGCTATATTTCATGAATGGTGAAATGCGTTATTTGTATTTAAAATAAAGGTTACTTTGATAAATTAAAGGTACTTTTTTTTAATTTTATTGTCATTATTTACCAACAATCAAATGGAGTATGTATTTCTATTAAATATTCACATATACTTCATTTTTAAATTTCATTCTTATGGTGTATTTTATTTTAAGGAGCAGATATGCAATACTGTGAAGTATCTGAAGACATCTGGCTAACCATTGCAACTATGCATTGTTGGTCACCCACAAATAAGCAGATAGCTCCCAGTAATGCTTTGCTGCTCATGAGCCGATGTAGATCGGTATTTCAACTTTGGATACCAAGAGAATGAACCAAATGTTATTATCGAAGGTAAATATTTGTTTTATTAAAATTTGCTCTGTCAGAATCATGGAAGACTACCTTTGGGTTGCATGTCCCTTTCACTACAAGTGAAATAGCCATCACAAGCTATTAACAATAACTAAATAGTTAACATATTTACTTTTAGAATATTGTTCTTATCATTAATGAATGCATGTAATACACACTATTCTAATAGTAAATATGCAATGGTAATGTTTTAACAAAATAAGATTTAGATGCAGTCATGTCTAAATCCAATAATACATTTAAATATATTAGTCTAGACACCGTCAAAGGTTATATGCATATAAAGGGATAGTCTCCACCAAATAGATATTTATTTTATTATCCATACCACATTTTGTCATACTCGACCCTGTTATATGAATATACATTTGACCTGTGTGAGGACCTTGTATGTAAGCCTATGTAAACTGGCCACTCATTCAGTACAGACTCTTAAAGGGACAGTATACTATAATATTATTGTTCCTTAATGTGTTTCAAATTCCTTTTTTTAACAGCAGCAAAGTATAAAATGTATGAGATTTGCTTTTTTAAGCCACATACAAATAAAATGGTTTGAGCTTTGAGATATAATCTGATCTTATTACTTTATCATATTGTGTACATATACATGCTTCTTTATCTTATACCTGTCTGTAAAACAATACCCAATACTTGACAATTAACATTTTATTACCTTATCTCTTCTATAGCCCACTGGGAGTGCAATATCGTATTATGGCTGTGCTTACACAGCTTGGCCTTAAGTCCAAAAACTCTCTGAATAGGTGGAGATACCACTGGCTAAATCAACTATTTTAAATGCAAAAATAAAGGTAATGGGAATACTTGTAAACAATTTAATACACTCCAGCAGGTAAAGTGGATAATCGTTAACAAATTGAAGTTGAGAAATATATTGAGTTAACTGCCCCTTTAAATGAGTCCACTAGAGTGAACACTCTCATCAATATGGCATACAAAAAATAGTTCTGTCTAAACATGAAAATAAACTTAGCTCTAACATTTTCTTTAAAGATCATTTAATCTACCTATGTTATCTTGCAACTAACAATAACAAAAAAACTAAGCTATATATTTTTTTTAAATATATTAGAATTTTCTACAAACGTGAATGATAGATATTAGAATAAAAATAGCAAATTAAGCTAGACTGTCACTTTAATCTAGCAAGTTCACCCTACACATTTCTTAAAAAAGTTATGTCTTTCAACATATAATTATATGTACAGATATTAACCTCTTAAGGACATATGACGGAATTTTTCCGTCATAAACCAATTGAGCAAACTGAAAGCTGTGTCCTTAAAGGGTTAATTTGAATTCTAAATTATACTGCATAGCCTCGCCATTAAGCTTTATTTAACATTTTCTGAATTGTACATCTCTAAATCCCACAACCAAAATTAATTATATGGCTGTATCTAGCTCCACCTTCGCTTTGGTAAAATACAAGACTTTAAAACTCATTATCTGCTGGAGCTGTGTTGATATTTTAAAGTAAATTTAAAACAAAGTAACTGTATTATATATAATAGCCGGCATGTGCTTGTAAAATAGATACTTTAACAACCAGTTATGCAACTATTCTTTTCTTTCCATGTCCTTCTAACATTAGAAGGATGTGTTTGTTAGTGTGTTACTTGGATGGATATATAAATATATATATATATATATATATATATATATATATATATATAGTATCTCATTTTAAAAGATGTATTTAAATAAAAATATATATAGTATGTAAAGATATTTATTTTAAAAGTAAAATACACTAACAATAACTGTAAGAAAAAAGATAACAAATAATTAGAATATGAAAGCAAGTATGTTATTTCATAACACATTAAAAACATTTTTATCTGTCTATGCTATAAACTTTAGTGTTTGTTCTGATAGTAAAGCCAGGTTCAGACTGGATATCTATATATACATAATTTGAAAGAAATTACATTAAATTGGCTAATCAATAGTTGACTTGGATGTTAACATTTAAAATTAGACAAATTAATGTCTAATATACTATTTTGTGCAATTATTAATTAATTATTCAATTGTTTGAGGGACATAATTGACTGTAATATTTCATGTCCCTTCCAAAACTAAAATGCCTAAATGTCACCTATGAAATTATTTCAGATGAAATGTATCCCTTTATCTGTATGATCGGTCACAATCTGAGTCCTCTATAGCACAAAGAAGGGGGAATGTATATGAAATAAATATTAATAAAATAGGACATTGTAAAAACTAATTGTTAGACACATTCAATCTATTTATTAATAATTCCACCATTATTCCTCTTATGATTCTTCTCAATAGCATTCATTGTGCAAACTAACTTCATGTATGATCTTTAAAAGTCGATTCTAGTCCAAATATAATTTTTATCTGCATTGTGTCACATTCATCACTTTCCGAATAGAGGATTGTGTCTGAAATACCATCTAAAATAAATGAGAGGAAACATGTGTTTCCCATAGGATGTATCCTGCCTCCCCCAGTCTTGTTCCAGACATTGTGTACACTTACCATGTGAAGGTGTCTTTAGATGTTGCAGAAGTTAGCACAGTTGAAAGGCAATGCCACATGTGATGTGGGGGGCTGGCGGTTTAGGGGTTAATAGGTTTATTTAGTGGTAGTGATGTGGGAGGCCAGAGGTTTAGGGGTTAATAACTTTATTTAGTGGCGGCAATGTCAGGGAGCAGTAGAGTAGGGGTTAATATCTTTATTATAGTGTAGGTGATGTTGGGGTGCAGGGAAATAGGGGTTAATAACTTTAGTATAGTGTCCACGATGTCGGGGAGCGGCGGAATAGGGGTTAATAAATTGTGTTAGTGGCGGCTATGTCAGGAGCGGCAGATTAGAGGTTAATAACTTTAAAATAGTGTTTGCAATGCGGGAGGGCCTCAGTTTAGCGGTTAATAGGTAGTTTATGGGTGTTAGTGTACTTTGTAACACTTTAGTTATGAGATGAATTTTGTGTAACAGTTTAGTTGCATAAAACTCATAACTACTGGTCTCAGATTGCAGAACAAATCGTGTCAGTATAGGCTGCAACACAAGCTTTTTAGCCTCACCGTAAAACTTGTAATGGCAGCGCTATAGACATCCCATGCAAAAAACGTAATTTTAACGCTGAAATTGCAATTTTTTCAGCGTTAAAACACGAACGCAAAACTCGGAATCTAGGTGTATGTGAGTCAATGTAAAATGGCTTTGTGTGGGTTTTTTTCTATCACCCGAGATCTTATATCTTCGATCCGTTATAAAAAACAATTGAAAACTTTTATTAAAAATTAATTTATTGTACAGTGTTTGTATGAGTCTAACTGTACTTTGTATAATATTTTTGAAGTGATAAGTTTTGATTGTGATATATCAATAACTACTGGTCTTGGATAACATTATTGATTTGTGTGTAAATAGGGATTTTGGCTGCGCTATGGAGGTTTTTTCAAACTTCTAATGGCTGCGTTATGGAAATTGATTTGATTTGGGTCATAATGCACAACTTGTAATCTAGCTGTAATTAAATTACTAAGGCCCCTAACCTAACACCCCCTAAATTAACCCCTGTTCATCAGCTAATCAGATTTCAGTAGCTCTCATCCTATTGGCTGATTTGAATTTGAAGACTCAAATCAGCCAATAGGAATGCAAGTTACCCATATTTAAGCGTGTACCTTGAATTCAATCCTCAGCGTGCGCGGTGATCGTACGAAGAGGATCTCCATGCTCCATGGCTCTGTGGTCACCGGTCTTCAGTTCCGCTGGCTTGTTCCTGGAAGAAGATAGAAGATATCGTCGCTTGGAAGAAGACTTCACAGCCAGACTTCAGGAACCCTGAGTACCTATCTGGGGGTTAGACTTAGACTTTTAAAAAAAAAAAAAAAAATTTAGAATAGGGATTTAATGGGCCATTGAAAAAGAGCTGAATGCCCTTTTAAGGACAGTAAAAGAGCTGAATGCCCTTTTAAGGGCAATGCCCATACAAATGCCCCTTTAGGGGCAATGGGTATTTTAGGATTTTTTTAGTGTTAGTTTTTTTTTGGGGTGGGGGATTTGGTGGGTGGGGGGGGGGGGGTTACTATTAGAGGGGGGACTTAGTTTTTTTTTTAAATCAAGAAATATTGTAATAAAGCAGGCATTTATATATGTTCTGTCACTTATACGACAATTGCATGAGTATACACTATAATAATACAGCATTGAACATAGAGAAACAGGCGTTAGCCATGAGGCTAAATAATAGCTGTGTATACAACATTAGAAGGCACTATGTGTCAGTAATCAAAAAGAAAAAAGAAAAAAAAAGATGGATGCCTATCAGTTATGCATATATACATGCATTGAGTAATCATAGAGATACAAGGAAAAATAACAGATTCATCTGCATTTCAAACTAAACATATAGCAATGAAACCTCATATTTTTGTTATATAATCCTCCCATCTTGGCTATAGGCCACTCATGGACCTATACACGATAGCTTGGATCAAACTAGGAGGAAACTAGGATGATATAGAGCCACTCTTGGGCATGATGAATGAACATATTAGATAAAAAACTAATTATACAATATGGATTAGCAACTGAAATTTTAGTTAAAGGAGCATATAGAATTATGGATTAGAATAGTAAGAATATATGATACAATGCTATATTATCTCAAAGACTATCTGTGGTTCTAACATCTCTGAATAAACAAATAATGTATGTGGATTAAAACTGCAAGCATCATTTAAACTATAAAGCATACATGTCATATATCAACAGGGCCAGCATCAGGGGGTGACAGGGGTGACTCAAGTCAGGCACCCAATGGGCCAGGGGGCCCCATGAGGTAAGAACAACTTTTTTTTATTTATTATTATTTTCTTTTAATTTTGGCAGCCACCAGAGAGTACTACAGCAGAGTGCTATTGAGCATGAGAAATGTTATTACAAGGAGTACTTAGTAAATGTATCTTTGTGCAATTTCAGATTGTAACTTCAGTGTGGTAGTAGTTGTATGATGGGGCCAGGGGTCCATAAAAACACATTTTTTTTTTAGCAATATGCAGCAGTGTACTTATGATTATTTGACAATTCTGTAGAAATTCTTTATTTAAAGCCATGCAGAAATGTTTCCTCCTCAATACACAAATGATAGGTGCCCTTTTGGCAGTTTTTTTAAAATTAATATATATATATATATATATATATATATATATATATATATATATTAATTACATTCTCACCACGGCTCACGGATCTCTTCTGTGTCACGTCACGTTGCCTAGCAACGTGACGCGGTTCTCTGTACCTCCTCCTGATGTCGGCGTCTCTCTCTCCCTTCAAAAGACCGGCGGGAGATCTTTGCGGTGCCCGTTTGTCTTCCTGAACTTGTGAGTACTTGGTCATTCTGGCTTCTGATATTTTTACTTTTACCAGCCTGACATGTTATTACCTTCCCACGAATTGCCTTCTGGATTCATTCACCCTTGTCTTCCTGACTTTTCATGTGCTTATGCTAACCTGCTTAAAAAGGACATTTGCTTTACCAAACCTGCTAATAGGATTACCACTCTGTTTGTTTGCTAACCTGCTTAAAGGGACATTTGCTTTATCAGACCTGCTAAAAGGAATATTTCTGTTTGTTTGCTAACCTGCTTAAAGGGACATTTGCTTTATCAAACCTGCAAAAGGATTACCTCTCTGTTTGTTTGCTAACCTGCTTAAAGGGACATTTGCTTTATCAAACCTGCTAAAAGGAATATTTCAGTTTGTTTTCTAACCTGCTTAAAGGGACATTTGCTTAATCAAATCTGCTAAAAGGATTACCTCTCTGTTTGTTTGCTAACCTGCTAAAAGGGACATTTGCTTTATCAGACCTGCTAAAAGGAATACCTCTCTGTTTGTTTGCTAACCTGCTTAAAGGGACACCTGCTTATTCCAAACCTGCTGAAAGGATTACTTCTCTGTTTGTTTGTTAACCTGCTTAAAGGGACATCTGCTTTATTCAATCCTACAAAAAAGGAATACTTATCTGTTTGCTTTCTAACCTACTTAAAGGGACATTTGCTTTTATCTTTCCTGAGTGGGTCACGTCCTGGATATTTCTCAGTGTGCTAGCGTGTGTTTTACTTTTCACGCTAGCAGTTGGGTTGAATCCTGGGCTGACCATTTACGGCTGATACATTCCAGTTTACTGTCCCTTTATGCAAGGACTTTCCAGATGCAAGGAGGCATTTTATCTAAGATTTTTACATCTGTATAAAATGTTATACTCTCAGACTAAGATTGCTCAGTGTTTGAAATGAGACAGGTTAACTTAACACTGTTCAGTTTACACTACAGCTGACTTAATTTTGAAATACATACAAACAAGCCTAAATCCTTCATTTAACCAGTTCTAATGGTATGAGACTGAGTACCACAGCTTATGGTTCCACCAAGACCATATAGAATACAGCATTTTCAAAATCCATAAATACAGCTGACAGATGGGAACATTGGTACACCATATTTTAAGTGGTGCTCTTGGTTGGGGAAAATGGGGGGGGGAAACATATGTCATCCTTTCAAAAGTACTTTTCTTCATCTAGCCATCTACCCAGATCATTAATGTACAATTTTGAATTCACAGAATTATTTTTGTTTGCACATTTACAAATATGATTCTTTAAAAAGTGATCTCTTAATTTCTGCATTTTTTTTTATCATGCATGTCACACTGTTGATTTAGGGAATGCAATGTGCAGAAATGTTACCTCCTGTGAGTGTTTCTGTGGGTTTCTGTGTTTATGGCTTTGTGCTTTTGTTTTTGTCTCTATGAGTGTGTTTATATTTTTTTTCTGTGGGTCTCTCAGTGAGGGTGGGTGTGTATGTCTTTGTGCATTTGCTGTGGATGTCTGTGAGGATGTGTGCGTATGTCTTTGTGCTTTTTCTATGGGTGTCTCTGTGAGGGTGTGTGTATGTATGTCTTTGTGTATTTTCTCTGGATGTCTCTGTGAGGGTGGGTGTGTATGTGTTTGTGTGTTTTCTGTGGATGTCTATGTGAGGGTGGGTGTGTGTATGTATGTATGTCTGTGTTTTCTGTGGGTGTCTCTGTGAGGGTGTGTGTATGTCTGTACATTTTCTGTGGATATCCCTGTGAGAGTGTGTGTATGTCTTTGTGTGTTTTTTGTGTATGTCTCAGTGAGGGTGTGTGTGCATGTATGTCTCTGTGTGTTTTATGTGGTTGTCTCTGTGTGTGTGTGTATGTCTTTGTGTGATTTCTGTGGGTGTCTCTGTGTGTGTGTATGTCTTTGTGTGTTTTCTGAGGCTGTCTCTGTCTGTGTTTTCTTGGGTGTATGTTCAAGTTTGTGTTTGAGTTTGTGTGTGTGTGTCCATTGTCTGTTCCTTTTTAGGACATTTTGACCTTACTACTGATTATTCACATCTTTCTACAGACTTTGAGACTAATGAGACCTTTCCGGAAGTCACCAATCCACCATTTAACCTTTCAATTATTGTTTAAGCAGTTCAGGGCCCTTCCTTTCAGCCACTGCATGCTGTTGTCATCCTATAGTTGGCATCTTCCTTGACAAAAAGATAATCAGAACTCCATATTTTGTTTTGTAAATCTCCTTTTTTGACAAAACTGTAGTCTACCTCATTACTTGTCAGGTCAGTGTAAACAAGTGCTGAGTGTCTGTTTGGGTGTCTGTGTTTGAATGTGTTTGTGTGTTTCTTTGCGTGTCTGCTAGTTTGTCTATATGTAAATCCTTATGTGTGAATGTGTTTTTTTTAGTGTTTGAGTGTTTCTGTGTTTGTGTGTTACTACCTTTACAACATTTCCAAATTTGACTACACTTAAGAATAAAGTGCATATACATTTTAGTCACTTGGTCAAAAATTGCACATGTCAAAGGGGGGGGGGGGGCTGATCAATGGTTAAGTTAGGGGCCCCAACATTTTTAGTGGCAGTCCTGTATATGAATGAGAAGCTGCTTAAATCCTATTGGCTGATTTGAATATCCAATATGATTTTTGCAGCCCTAATTCCTATTGGCTGATTGAAATTTTTCAGCCAATAGGAATGCAAGGGACGTCATCTTGAATCACGTCCCTTGCATTGAAGATTTAGTGTACGGCAGCGACGGTATCACGAGGATGCTCCACGCCTGATGTCTTCTGGATGGACCTGCTTCGCATCTCTAGGATCAAGATAGAAGATGCTGCCTGGATGAAGATTGAAGAGGCCGTCTCGATCAGGACTTCAACTCCGGGATGAAGATTGTTCAAGCGGGACTTCAAAAACTGTAAGTGGATCGTCAGGGGGTTAGTGTTGGGTTTTTGAAGGGTTTTTTGGGTGTTTTTTTTTTGTTTAGGGTCTGGGCAGTAAAAGAGCTAAATGCCCTTTTAAGGGCAATGCCCATACAAATGCCCTTTTCAGGGCAATGGGTAGTTTAGTTTTATTTAGAATTAGGTTTTTTATTTTGGGGGGTTGGTTGGGTTGGGGGTTTTAGTGTTGGGGAGGTCTTTGTGGTTTTTTTACAGGTAAAAGAGCTGATATCTTTGGGGCAATGCCCCACAAAAGGCCCTTTTAAGGGCCATTGGTAGTTTATTGTAGGCTAGGGTTTTTTTTTATTTTGGGTGGGCTTTTTTATTTTGATATGGCTATTAGATTAGGTGTAATTCTTTTTTATTGTGGAAAATTTTGTTTGTTATTTTCCGTAATTTAGTTTTGTTATTTTTTGTAACTTAATATTTTTTTGTTTTTGTATTTAGATACTTTGTAATTTTTTAATTTAAGCTAGGGAAATTGTAATTTTAGTATAAAGTTAGGGGGTTATTAGGTTTATGGGTAAATAGTTTAATTTAGTATATTTTGTTGTGGGGGGCTTGCGGTTTAGGGGTTAATAGGTTTAGTATAGTGGCGGCGGTGTAGGGCTTAATAACTTTAGTATAGTCGGGGCGATGTGGGCGGATGGCAGATTAGGGGTTAATAATATTTAAATAGTGTTTGCCATGTGGGAGGGCAGCGGTTTAGATGTTAATAACTTTAGTATAGTGGTGAGGATGTCAGGGAGCGGCGGAATAGGGATTAATAAATTTAATTTAGTGTTTGTGATTTGGGAGGGCCTCGGTTTAGGAGTTAATAGGTAGTTTACAGGTGTTAGTGTACTTTTTAACACTTGAGTTTTATGTTACAGCTTTGTAGCATAAAACTCGTAACTACTGACTTTAGATGGCGTGACAGATCTTGTCGTTTTAGGTTGTAACGCTTGCTTATTAGCCAGAACACAAAAGTCGTAATACCGGCACTATGGGAATCCCATTAAAAAAACTTCATTTTTACGAGTGCGGTACTGACGTTGCGTTACAGGCTAAAAGGCTTGTGGTACAGCTATACCGACAAGACTCGTAATGGCTGCGTTAGGGAAAATGATGCGTTATGGGCCACAACGCTGCTATTTGACTCATAATGCACAACTCATAATCTAGGTGTTTATTAGGTATATAGCGTTGTTGGGGGGCTTGTAGATTAGGGGTTAATTAGATGTTTTGCGATGTGGGGGTTGCCAAAACCGCGTTAAAACTGGCGTCAATCGGCTTTTGCGTGCAATGCAGCGTATGTAATTTTGCCGAAGTTTATATAGATGTTGTCACTTCAGGATGCTCCAGCAATCTTGGCTGTTAAGTTACAGCCGAGATCTGGAGCTCCTGAAGCTTGAAGCATTTCCTGCATATAGAGCCGGAGCACAATCATTGCTCCGCCTCCATATGAGGGCAGATGTGTGTCACTGTCTGTAATGATCTTCTGATGGAGCCGGCGGGAGGTGTGGGCGGGAGGCAGGTGGGCGGCACAGCAGTGGAGGCGGGAGAAAGTGGGAGAGGCCCTACACTAGGAATTTTGTTAAAAGGATGGGGCAGCTACACTAAGGGACCCTATAATATAAAGATCGCGGGTGGGGGGACACTACGCTATGGAACAGTTAAAAAAAAAGATTTCTGTTCTGATCAGCCAATAGAATGCGAGCTCAATCTGATTGGCTGATCCAATCAGCCAATCTGATTGAACTTGAATCTGATTGGCTGATTCAATCAGCCAATCAGATTTTTTCTAGCTTAATTCCGATTGGCTGATAGAATACTATCAGCCAATCGGAATTCGAGGGACGCCATCTTGGATGACGTCCCTTAAAGGAACCTTCATTCATCGTTTACCGTCGGTGAAGAAGGATGGCTCCGCGTCGGCTGCTTGAAGATGGTCCCCCTCCGCGCCGGATGGAAGAAGATAGAAGATGCCGCTTGGATGAAGATGTCTGTCGGTCCGGATGTCCTCTTCTGCCCGGATAGGATGAAGACTTTGGACCCTCTGGAGGAGCTCTTCTTGCCGGATAGGAGGAAGACTTCGGACCGTCTTCTGGACGGATCAGTGATACCCGGCGTGGTGAAGACAAGGTAGGGAGATCTTCAGGGGCTTAGTGTTAGGTTTATTTAAGGGGGGTTTGGGTTAGATTAGGGGTATGTGGGTGGTGGGTTGTAATGTTGGGGGGGTATTGTATGTTTTTTTTTACAGGCAAAAGAGCAGAATTCTTTGGGGCATGCCCCGCAAAAGGCCCTTTTAAGGGCTGGTAAGGTAAAAGAGCTTTACAATTTTTATTTTAGAATAGGGTAGGGCATTTTTTTATTTTGGGGGGCTTTGTTATTTTTTTAGGGGGCTTAGAGTAGGTGTAATTAGTTTAAAATTCTTGTAATCTTTTTTTATTTTTTGTAATTTAGTGTTTTTTTTTTGTAATTTAGTGTTTGTTTTTTTGTAATTTAGTTTAGTTGATATAATTGTAGATAATTGTAGATAGTTTATTTAATTTATTTATTTATAGTGTAGTGTTAGGTTTAATTGTAACTTAGGTTAGGATTTATTTTACAGGTAATTTTGTAATTATTTTATCTAGGTAGCTATTAAATAGTTATTAACTATTTAATAGCTATTGTACATGGTTAAAATTAATACAAAGTTGCCTGTAAAATAAATATTAATCCTAAAATAGCTACAATATAATTATTATTTATATTGTAGCTATTTTAGGGTTTATTTTACAGGTAAGTATTTAGCTTTAAATAGGAATAATTTATTTAATAAGATTTATTTTAGAATAGGGTAGGGCATTTTTTATTTTGGGGGGCTTTGTTATTTTTTTAGGGGGCTTAGAGTAGGTGTAATTAGTTTAAAATTCTTGTAATCTTTTTTTATTTTTTGTAATTTAGTGTTTGTTTTTTTGTAATTTAGTGTTTTTTTTTTTTGTAATTTAGTTTAGTTGATATAATTGTAGATAATTGTAGATAGTTTATTTAATTTATTTATTTATTTATAGTGTAGTGTTAGGTTTAATTGTAACTTAGGTTAGGATTTATTTTACAGGTAATTTTGTAATTATTTTATCTAGGTAGCTATTAAATAGTTATTAACTATTTAATAGCTATTGTACATGGTTAAAATTAATACAAAGTTACCTGTAAAATAAATATTAATCCTAAAATAGCTACAATATAATTATTATTTATATTGTAGCTATTTTAGGGTTTATTTTACAGGTAAGTATTTAGCTTTAAATAGGAATAATTTATTTAATAAGATTTATTTTATTTTGTTAGATTTAAATTATATTTAACTTAGGGGGGTGTTAGTGTTAGGGTTAGACTTAGCTTTAGGGGTTAATTTAATACATTTATTAGAGTAGCGGCGAGGTCCGGTTGGCAGATTAGGGGTTAATACTTGAAGTTAGGTGTCGGCGATGTTAGAGAGGGCAGATTAGGGGTTAATACTGTTTATTATAGGGTTTTTGAGGCGGGAGTGAGGCGGATTAGGGGTTAATAACTTTATTATAGTAGCTGTGAGGTCCGGTCGGCAGATTAGGGGTTAATAATTGTAGGTAGGTAGCTTAACTTAAATGTATAAACGTTGGGGGGCGCAGATTAGGGGTTAATAAATATTATGTAGGGGTCGGCGATGTTAGGGCAGCAGATTAGGGGTACATAGGGATAATGTAGGTGGCGGCGGTGTGCGGCCGGCAGATTAAGGGTTAAAAAAATTTAATCGAGTAGCGGCGATGTGGGTGGGCCTCAGTTTAGGGGTGCATAGGTAGTTTATGGGTGTTAGTGTACTTTAGAGCACAGTAGTTAAGAGCTTTATGAACCGGCGTTAGCCCAGAAAGCTCTTAACTCCTGGCTTTTTTCTGCGTCTGGAGTCTTGTCGTTAGATTTCTAACGCTCACTTCAGCCAAGACTCTAAATACCAGCGTTAGAAAGATCCCATTGAAAATATAGGATACGCAATTGGCGTAGGGGGATCTGCGGTATGGAAAAGTCTTGGCTGGAAAGTGAGCATTAGACCCTTTCATGACTGACTCTAAATACCAGCGGGCGGTAAAAACCAGCGTTAGGACCCCCTAACGCTGGTTTGGACGGCTAACGCAGAACTCTAAATCTAGGCGTGTGAAAAGCACAATGCAGCATTTTAAGAGAGGAGGGATATAATCAGAAAACTTCCCTCAGATTAGCAAGACTGCGCTGAGAAAAAAAAGGGGGCATGGCAGCCTTAGAATAGTGTGGAATCGATTATAAAAAATGTAGAAGCAGGGTATGAGGCGGGCTATATATAGGAGGCAGGCTATATATAGGAGGCGGGCTATACTAAATGATTGACATTGCATTTAGAAGCTAAATATGAATTAAATAATAAAGAAATAAAAGTTTTATTTAGTATTATAATACATTTTAAGTTTAAAAAATGCATTTTAAATATAAATATGTAAATTTATTTTAGGAAAAAAAGCAATGTTTACTGGCACTTTAAG
Organism: Bombina bombina; assembly: GCF_027579735.1. Taxonomy (NCBI): domain Eukaryota; kingdom Metazoa; phylum Chordata; class Amphibia; order Anura; family Bombinatoridae; genus Bombina; species Bombina bombina. The sequence goes on along the minus strand of NC_069502.1, from coordinate 1,109,195,430 downwards.
GCAAGATCAAGCATCTTTTAGGAGGTTCTCATGAGCTAACAAGCGGAACTTCTTTAATAAGTTCTAGATCTTTCTTATTAAAGGACTCTAGTATTTAAAGAGAGATATGATAGAAGCAGATACTAGTAGTAGCCACTATGCTATATTAAAAAGGAATGCGTCTGGTATCTGCTATGGAGGTTCATAAAGGAGTTATGAGTGACAAAATTATTTTCATATCCTTGGTATTCCTGGAGGGAGGAGTATGTACAAACACACACACTCACTCACACACAAAGTCACACACACATACACATACTCACACTCATACACACACTCGCACACACACTAACTCGCAGACAAACACACACACTCATTCGCACATACACACTCTCATACACAAACCCACACACACTTACACAAAAAAAAACACACACACACTTATACACATACACACACTCACACACACTCACACACACACTCACATTCATACACACACACTCACTCTCATACACACACTCGCACACACACACACAAACACACTCTTTCACACGTACCCAAACACACACGCACACTCATACATACACACACACTCACTCACACACAAACCCACACACACACATTCATGCACACACTCACAAACACTCACTCATACACACTCACACACACACACACACACACACACACATAGGGACATAAAACATCTTGTAATTGCAAGACTTCCTGTTATCATGCAGTAAATTAGCAAACTAGCTGAGTATATAAACTTTCAGAAACAATTATCAGCTTGTTGCAATACTGTATATTTTTAACAGCCACATTTTTCTTACCACTTGTTTTATTACGGAAGTAGACAAGGCTAGCCACTGTCAGTCATTATTTTATAGTACAATATATTATCATTTCTGCTGAGGCTAATTAGTCACAATTATGTATCAAAGTTAGACTTGTAATGTCCTATTTTCAGTTTGAAAAATATTTTCTATCACAATCTCAAACTTTTATGGGCTATTTTTTTTAAAAAAAACTAATTTTTATAAAACTTAAATAAGCCACAAGTAGCTCTGGTTTCTAAAATGCTATTGTGCGTGTTCTTTTGATCTGCCATGTGTAATTGTTCTCTAATCAGATCCATTCTTACCATCCCCTTGTCCAGAAAAAGCAAACACAGACACAGACACATAAAATTATTTGTGCTTTCCGGGCAGTGTTCGGAAATAATCCAGCTTTTTTCCATCAAGACTTTCACCAGTTTAAACAATTGTTATGAGCTGTAGCAATTATATTTAGATCAGGCAAGGGAGATAATCTTGATCACATGTGATATATACATTAAGACAAATATACTGTTTTATTGTTTTTCAGATGCAATAAAAATGATAGATTTTTATGCTTTAGTCCAACAAGTTTTATATTGTTAGCCCCTGATTTTACATGTGCTGCAATTTTAATGTATTGGGGTAGATTTTAAAAAACTTGCCAGTTCAGAGTAAATTTAGCTTGCAGACTTCACAGAAGAAGAGCTCACTGAAATATTTAAGAAAAGAAGCTGAACCTTAAACACTTCATCAAGCTGTACACCATAATATAGTGCTGCTCCAGATAAGGATAGTGCTGGTAAATCAATCGGGAACAACATATTTACATATCCTGTACATTTGTTACAAACAAAATTGTGTTTTCGTCGAATGGCATGGAAAAGGTTAGATAAAGCTTGGGTTACCATTGATTCTAATATTCTGAAAGCCCCAAGGGTAGTTGTATTGGGATGGATGCTTAAGGCCACTAGACCACCAATAATGAAAGAATCCTCACTGTATAGTCATTTTTTTTTTAAGTCATGGGATTCCCTGCTAGGAGATTACTTTGGGATATATTCTATCTGTTCCCAACTGTCCCCAAAATCCTATAACGCAGAATTGTGAGGTGGAATGATTTTCAGAAGGTGATTATACTAAGATAATGGAGATGTTGTCCCCATCCATACCCTATATTAGCATAATTTAGATTAGCATTGCTCACAGTTGTAAACGGCCACTTTATGTCCTGGCTTGAAATCTTCACAATTTCATCAGCTCATGCAGACCTCTCTTTATAGACACCATTACGTATGTGCCCCCACCACTTTTGAGCAACTGTGCCTCTTTGAACATTTGCCCAGGGGAACTTAAGCTGTTTCCAGATGGATTCTAGACCAAAACACTTAATGCTCTCTACCACACCGTTTACTAACCACTGGCACTGAATATTGCTGTAGAGGATAAACAATGGCAAAAAAACTTTAGGTATATGCAAAAATCCTACTTTTCCCCATTGAGTTTTAGAAATGAATTAGAAACTCCTCCTTAAATTATATTTAACACCAGTGAGACTTAACAAAATCTATTATAATGCCTCTAATACCTGCTGGTGCAGTTTCAGAGCAATAGGTACCCTATCTCATATATGGTAGCAATGCCGTGTGGTATCGAAGTTTTGAAAATTAATAGTGCAAACTTTTAGACAACTGCTAGGAACTAATTTTTCTCTGACTCTATTTATAGTGCTTTCTAATTGTCCCCTGAAATGTTCATGCAGTATAAGGCTTAACCTATTTTAAATTGGGCTTAAAGGGACATTAAACTCTTTGAGATAGTAATATAAAATGATAAATTGTATATATCTAAAAAAAAACCTCTATAATATACTTTCATAATTTATTTTGTCTTCCTTTCTTGTAATTCCATTTTGAAATTGTGAGCGTTTCTGTTCCTGTTAGAAATGTAAGTGCAGAACACTGTTATATTCCACACAGCCATTGGCTGCTCATCCTAGTGACTAATTTATAACTGTTCCTAATTGGCCCAAGCAGAGAAGGTAACCTAAGTTACAACATGGCAGCTCCCATTGTTTTATAGACACTAAAACGTTACATTTATTTTGTTACTATTTAAACAACTAATTAATCTTTAAAAACTATATCTACATGTTATTCTCAGACTAATCTATTCTTTGAATGCATCATTATATCTAGCATTTATTTAGTGTTTAATGTCCCTTTAAAGTGCTAAATTATTAATAGCTCATAAATGGAAGTCCCCTAATATTCCATCCCTATGAGAATGAAAAAACAAAAGCACTAGAAGAATATTATCACCATTTCAAAATGAAAAAGTTGGCCTAATTTTATGATGTAAAGTTTTATTGGGAGCACATACTCTCCTCTTCTGAACCCCACTACCATTAAAGGGACATGAAACCTAAATTTTTTCTTTCATGATTTAGAAAGAGCATGCAGTTTTAAACAACTTTCTAATTTTCTTCTATTATCTAATTTGCTTCCTTCTCTTGATATTCTTAGCTGAAAAGCATATCTAGATAGGCTCAGTAGCTGCTGATTGGTTGCTGCACATAGATGCCTCCTGTGATTGGCTCTCCCATGTGCATTGCTCTTTCTTCAACAAAGGATATCTAAAAAATGAAGCAAATTAGATAATAGAAGTAAATTGGGAAGTTGTTTAAAATTTTATTCTCTATCTGAATCATGAAAGAAAAAATTTGGGTTTAGTGTCCCTTTAAGGGCTAGATTACGAGTGGAGCACTAAGTGAAGCATGCAAGCTATAAGGGGTATTTTGCGACTCTTTGCACACGTCGGAAATAGTGCACGTATTATGAATTGAAATTAAAAGTGCTTACTTGACTGCAATTGAAGTTAACGATCATAATAACACTGCCTGATAAAAATTATTGTAAAAAAAATATTGCATTAAAAAGTTATAAGGGCTCTAAGACATGAAATAAAAGGTGTTAGAAAAAAAAGGTTGCAAAGGGCTTTAACAATAGAGGTACAAACATATACATATCTAAATATGTATATATAGGTATGTATACATATGTATTTATGTGTTTTCTTGTATATTTACTATACATGTTTAACATTCCAATGTTCTTCACTTACAGGATAATGAATATATCTATATATATCTACAAATACCTATACCTGTATATCTATTCCTATAGATATGTATAAAAAAGTACATTATTTTATATGTGAAGAACATAGGAACGTAAAATTTGTGTTTTGCGCATGATGTTTCGCAATTTAGAACTACATTTCAGCTCGACTTCGGCTCTTTGTGTGCTCCGGGTAGCACGCGTTTTACAAGTTGAAAGTAAAGTTTTTGTCTCTCGCTCTGTAACCCGACACACGCAAACAGCTGAAGTTAGAATATTTGTGACTATATTAATAATGTACTCTCCCCAAAGACTTCAACAGAGAGAGAAAAGTGGAAAAACCTAACACCCATACTCAGGCACTAACACTAAGCACTATAAACCCCCTAGTCTAATAACCCTTAAACACCCACATAGCCCTCCGCAAAGTACCCCATTACACTATTATGCCCTAAACTGCCACCCCCCACATTGCAAAGTACCCGCTACACTATTAAACTATAAACCACTACAATCGCAAAGTACCCACTACACTATTAACCCCTAAACCGCCACACCCCCGCATTGCAAAGTACTCGCTACAGATTTACCCCTAAACTGCCACAACCCCTATCGCAAAATACCCAAAATACTTCTACACTATTAACCCCTAAACCACCACAACCACCATCGCAAAATGCCCACTAACATCTAAACCCCCTAACCAGCTAGCCCCCCTAAGTTACCCAAAAAAACTACCCTTACCTGTAAAAAAAACTAACATTACATGAAAAAAGCTACCATTACAGAAAAAAATGACCAAAAAAAAAGTTATGCCTATTCTAAAATTAAAGACCCATTTAATTTTTTATATATATATATATATATATATATATATATATATATATATATATATATATATATATATATATATATATACATATCTCTCAATGCGAATCCGCCCTCCTTGAGTCAACCACCTGTAGGTTCTGTGTAAATAAATAACCTTCTGAAATAACAGAAACCAGACAGGATTTCTTCAAAAAGCAGGGGTCAAATTTATTGACGTTTCGGAGAGTAAACCTCCCCTTCCTCAGAACATAAAGTGTACACAAACACTGCACCTTAAATAAGCAAACCAATACACAGTCACCTCCCACTTCCTGTTCAGAAAAGGCGCCAACATTGCATCATTTCTGGTTCCTCCTTTGTTACCCGGAAGTACTCTAACCAATCAGTTCCGGTATGTGTTTACATACTAGTAAAACAGTGCTTTTTAATCCAAAAAACTCACAAATTATCTTATCATGCCAACATTGTGTACTTATACATTGTGTCCCCAACACTCACAACATTTACCCAATTTATACAACTTTGCGGTGTAACACTGCCGCTTATGTAGTGAAGCCAACTCCGGAAGTTATTCAATCACTTCCGGTACGTTATGGCAAACATTAACTGTATAGTCAATATAATCAATAAGTGTGTTATTACCTTATAATACCATATTTCAAAGTACAATCTCCAAGTGTTATATACACACACTCCTCTTTGTTACCCACTCATTAAGTGCTCAATTATAACATTGTGACTTCCATGTGTTAGTATCGTATGTCCGGTTCCGGACGTTCCGTCACCTCCTACTCATACAGCCACAGTGAACAAGAAAACTTGTAAATATTAAACAACAAATTAAAAACAATAGAACTTTTATCAGCTCTTGTCTAGAAAACAGACATTCCAAACAGCACTTTATCACAACATTGTGTACATCTGTACCACCATGTATGTCTGTTGTCAAAATTATTAATTTGCACATTGATGCTGGATAGTACATGTTATTGCACACATTCTACATAATTTGTTAACCATATCGCCCTTTCATCTTGACACCAACTACGTTCAGTATTGGTTGCGGTGGTGAGAACACATAGGTAGTCCCTGTGTCCCAGGTGTACAGACTAATATCCAACATGCAGGTCTCGGGCAGAGATATAAGATGATAGCATGAACCAACACTGATCCAGGTCACCCCCCATTACCTCCATAAGCCACACATGCACACACCCCTACCCACCGGCAGGAGTGTGCACACAGTGGTCCCCATACACAACCTACTGGTATCAGCCACCACCAGTACACATGGAGAACCACAGCCCTCTCATCTCGCAATACCACATTACATAAGGGCACCATAGTCCGGTGGAGAGTTCAATCCTTTTGGATATATAGTCCCCAGTCGCAACATCCATTGCACTTCAGGTCTTAACAACAGTTTATTTATGTCACCTCCTCTTGTTTGTTTGGGAATATGATCAATCAGGATCAATTTAATTGCAGCTATCGAATGTTTCGCTGTCACCCAGTGGCGTTCCACCGATTGGTCCGATTCACCTTTCTTTAATGCTGCTCTGATGGCTGTGCGATGATTGGCCATCCTTTCCCGTATGGTGCCTTGGGTCTTGCCCACATAGTGTAGTCCACACGGACAGATAATCAAATATACCACAAACATCGTGGTACATGTTATCGGATAATTGATAGTATACACCTTGTTGCCATGTGGATGATTGAATTTCTTGGTTATGGCGTTACATGACCCAATCACGGGGGGGGGGGAGGAGGTGGAAACAACCTTTTCTCAGGACGCCGAAGAGTCGGTCACAGACCTCCACGCAGGGGCAGGTAATGGAACAAACAGACATTATCATCAACTTGAACTTGCATACCCTTAATGAGCATGAAAGGAGCCTACTTAACGAACTTGACTTTATGATTGACATGTACAGATTCTCTAGACAACTAAAGGTGAAGGAATTTTTCCAACACCAAGAGAGAACAAGTGGTAGGGGCTTTCACATTACAGGACATGAATCTAAATTTGAGCCCCAAAATTGTAGTTCTAGTATCAAAACATTTGTTCGAATGGTACAAGAAAAAGAACTAGAAAGATTTCCATTAATAAAATGGAAGGACAATTTGACTAGGAATCAACGAGGGGCAATCCAAAGTCTACGAATGACAGCACTATAGTGATCCGCCCTGTGGATAAAGGTGGTGCTATAGTATTGTTAGACTATGTTGATTACCGCAATGATATCCTGTCACAACTCCAAGACTCTAACATGTATCTAAAGTTGACCTTTGACCCTACTGATAAATTCAAGAAGCAATTGCAGGGAGTATCACATGGGTATCTTACAGAATCAATGGGTAGACAGATGATTACTGCCTCCCCAGTGATTCCAATTCTATACACGATACCCAAGATACATAAATCACTGAACAAAGCCATCCGATTGTGTCTGCACGTGACTCTTTACTACAGCCGATAGCACAGTATGTAGATTTTTTACTCCAACCGGTTGTACAAGACACTAAAGCCTTCCTTCTTGACTCTAGTGAATTTCTGAGATTATTAAAAGGGGTCCAAATAGAGAGAGAAGACTTGCTGGTTGTGCTTGACGTCAATAGTCTGTATACCATTATACCCCACCGAGTTGGTTTAGACACTATGAGAGAACAATTGGTGGCTTCAAACAAATATGTTGGTCCCCCCATTGAATACCTGGTAGATCTGGCAGAATTCTGCTTGTCAAAGAATTATTTTAAGTTTGAGAAATCATTTTTTCTACAAATAGCAGGCACGGCGATGGGGTCGAATATGGCCCCATTGTATGCCAATTTATTCATGGCAGGTTTTGAAAATCACCACCTATGGAGTATTGATGTACCTCAGATAATTTTTTATAAGAGGTACATTGATTATATTTTTTTGATTTGGAGAGGTGACACTGACAGTTTACAACATTGGTTTCAGGGATTTAACAATATACAGACTCAAGACATGACGCAAGAAACACTATTACAGAAAAGTTAGAGGCAACAAGACCCTGGAACTAAAATCATCTTCACAACCACCTTTGCCCCTAATACCTCCAAGGTTGGACAGATGCTGAGAAACCACTGGCATATCCTGCTCTCAGACCCGAAACTCAAATTTGTACGAAATGCACGTCCTCTGGTTGGCTATAGATGCAATACAAATTTAAGAGACCTTTTGGTCATCTCGGATCCAACACAGAGTTACACAGACAAGGATCGGATTAGTACAAAGAAGGGGTGTTATCAATGCCCGAATTGCACTACATGTAACGCCATAATAGCAACCAAGAAATTCAATCATCCACATGGCAACAAGGTGTATATGATCAATTATCCGATAATGTGTACCACAATGTTTGTGGTATATTTGATTATCTGTCTGTGTGGACTACACTATGTGGGTAAGACCCAAGGCACCATACTGGAAAGGATGGCCAACCATCGCACAGCCATCAGAGCAGCATTAAAGAAAGGTGAATCGGACCAACCGGTGGCACACCACTGGGTGACAGCGAAACACTCGATAGCTGCAATTAAATTGATCCTAATTGATCACATCCCAAACAAACAAGAGGAGGCGACAGAAATAAACTGTTGTTAAGACGGGAAGCGCAATGGATGTTCCGACTGAGGACTATATATCCGAAAAGGATTGAACTCTCCACCGGACTATGGTGCCCTTATGTAATGTGGTATTGCGAGATGAGAGGGCTGTGGTTCTCCATGTGTACCGGTGGTGGCTGATACCAATAGGTTGTGGATGGGGACCACTGTGTACACACTCCTGCCGGTGGGTAGGGGTGTGTGCATGTGTGGCTTATGGAGGTAATGAGGGGTGACCTGGATCAGTGTTGGTTCATGCCATTACCTTATATCTCTGCCCGAGACCTGTATGTTGGATATTAGTCTGTACACCTGGGACACGGGGACTACCTATGTGTTCTCACCACCACAACCAATACTGAACGTAGTTGGTGTCAAGATGAAAGGATGATATGGTTAACAAATTATGTTGAATGTGTGCAATAACATGTACTATCCAGCATCAATGTGCAAATTAATAATTTGGTAGACAACAGACATACATGGTGTTACAGATGTACACAATGTTGTGATAAAGTGCAGTTTGGAATGTCTGTTTTCTAGACAAGAGCTGATAAAAGTTCTATTGTTTTTAATTTGTTGTTTAATATTTACAAGTTTTCTTGTTCACTGTGGCTGTATGAGTAGCACAAAATTTCAGTGTAGTTCTTAGGAGTGGTTTGTTGTAAATTACCTGTTCAAGCTAGGATGATGTTGACTAACATTAGCGAGTATGAATGTTACTAAACACATGTGACTCAAGGTAACCGGAAACTGGAGGTGACGGAACGTCCGGAACCGGACATACGATACTAACACATGGAAGTCACAATGTTATAATTGAGCACTTAATGAGTGGGTAACAAAGAGGAGTGTGTGTATATAACACTTGGAGATTGTACTTTGAAATATGGTATTATAAGGTAATAACACACTTATTGATTATATTGACTATACAGTTAATGATTGCCATAACGTACCAGAAGTGATTGAATAACTTCCGGAGTTGACTTCACTACATAAGCGGCAGTGTTACACCGCAAAGTTGTATAAATTGGGTAAATGTTGTGAGTGTTGGGGACACAATGTATAAGTACACAATGTTGGCATGATAAGATAATTTGTGAGTTTTTTGGATTAAAAAGCACTGTTTTACTAGTATGTAAACACATACCGGAAGTGATTGGTTAGAGTACTTCCGGGTAACAAAGGAGGAACCGGAAATGATGCAATGTTGGCACCTTTTCTGAACAGGAAGTGGGAGGTGACTGTGTATTGGTTTGCTTATTTAAGGTGCAGTGTTTGTGTACACTGTACTATGTTCTGAGGAAGGGGAGGTTTACTCTCCGAAACGTCAATAAATTTGACTCCTGCTTTTTGAAGAAATCCTGTCTGGTTGCTGTTATTTCAGAAGGATATATATATATAAAACTATACTAACACTAAACTATAGCAATAGACCTTAAAAGGGCTTTTTGTAGGGCATTGACCGTAAGTGATTTAGCTCTTTTTCACTAAAATAAACTTTCTTTCTGTTGGCTGATTTGAATTTGAAAATGAAGAAGAAAAGATAGATGAAGATAGAAGACTGCCGCCAAGATGAAGAATGACCTCTGCCTTTAAAGGTTAAAATTTAGTCCAATATTGTTAAGTGCTGGGTAAAATTTTTTGTATTGTTCTTTATCTCACTTTTCTCTACTTTCTCCCTTGTCTTTTTTCTGGTTCTAACTTTATTACTTCTGTCCACCACCAAAAGCACCTTCCAATGGGCATGTGAGCGTCAGAACTGGAACATGGAGCAATTGAAAAAGGTTGCCTGGTCTGATAAATCATGTTTTCTTTTAGATCAGGTGGATAGCTGGTGCATGTGCATTGTTTACCTGGGGATGCACTATGGGGAAAAGGCAGGCCGGCAGAGGCAGTGTTATGCTCTGGGCAATGTTCTGCTGGGAACCTTTGGTCCTGTCATTCATGTGGGTGTTACTTTGACACGTAACACCTACCTAGAGATTGTTGCAGACCATGTACAACCCTTCATGGCAATGGTGCTCCCTGATGGCACTGGCCTCTTTCAGCAGGATAATGCACCCTGCCATACTGCAAAAATTGTTCCAGAATGGTTTGAGGAACATGACAAAGAGGTCAAGGTGTTGCCTTGGCCACCAAACTCCCCAGATATCAATCCAATTGAGCTGTGCTGGAACAACAAATATGATCCATGGAGGCTCTCAACTTGCAGGATTTAAAGGATCTGCTGCTAATGCCTTAGTGACAGATACCACAGGACAAATTCAGAGGTCTTGTGGAGTTTATGTCTAGTCACATCAGAGATGTTTTGGCAGCACTAGGAGGGCCTTCACAATATTAGGCAGGTGGTTTTAATGTTGGGGCTAATCAATGTATATAGAAATATGTATTTACAATAATAAGAACATTGTTCTGTATGTGAAGAACATTGGAATGGCACATTTTCATAACTCCTGTCGGGTTAGCGCACAATTATAGGTTTTCTTTTTTTTTTTTTCAGTTTGCGCTTTCCATTGAGTTCTAAGTGAGAAGAAGTTAATGCGGTCTCAATATTTGTTTGCGCGTGTTGGCTTTACGCTCGCACAAAATTTTACTTGTAATACAACTGCAACCCGAAAAGCTTCCATCTATAGTAGTTTACGCTCGAGTGTGAACGTTAAATATTGATCCACTCAAAATCTAGCTATAATTAGACAGACACCACCTCTAGAATGTGTACACTATCCCCTCTCTTGTTCTCGCTTTCCTTTTTCCCTTTTTTCCTTCTCTTTCTCACTTTTTCTTCTACTCTTGTCTTTCTTTTCCTCTTCCTCTTCCCTCTCCTTTTGCTTCTGAATCCTAGTATTCTTTACCTCCACAATCTTATATCTCTGCCTTCTAGTCCCCTTCATCCTATGGGTGATGTTTGTTTAGCAGACCTGATCTGTTAAACATTTGACTCTATAATATTTGAGTATGGATATGGCTCTCATTCTATCTTACATATTTGGATAGCTACTTGAGGGCGAGATTACAAATTGAGCGCAGAATATCGCTTATGCTAAAGGGATACGCTAATATGCGCTGGTATTATGAGTTAGGTGCTATGCGAATGCAGCCTCACATTCATATTGCATGGAAGCATTGTGTTTATGAGAGTGAGCTTTCATAGGCTCCAATGGGAGCCTCGTTCTGATGCTGTCATAAACTACTCCTACACTACTTCTACCTAACACCTAACCCCACCTCTAAGCTAACATCCCCTTAGTTACAAAAAAAAACTATAAAAAAAAAAAAATTACAGAAAAAACAACACTACCAAAAAAAAAAATAAAAAAAAAAAAAAAAAAAACAAACCCCAAACTAAAATAAAAAAACTCTATACTGACACTAAAAGTTACTATAGTAATAACCTTAAGAATGGATTTTTGTAGGGCACTGCCCTAAAGTGACTTTTTCACATAAAAACTAGAACCCCATTCTACAATAAAAGTACCCCCCCACACACCAAAAAAGACTAAACTAAATCCTAACGTTTAATCTAATGTTTGCACGCACCAACTTCACTCCAGCTTTTATGTGATTGCCTAACTGCAGTGCTCCTTCTCATGTTAGGGCCCATCTTCATCCTGGTGGGGGCTAATCTTTATGGAGGCAGAGGTCCTCTTCTTTCTTCATCCTGGCAGCAGTGGTCAATCTTTATCCATCTTCTGCCGCTACTCCGCTGGGGAAATCTTCATCCATCTTTCACTTTATGTGACTTCTTATCTTATTTTCTTACTATCTTCTGATGTTCTGTCAACTGTGTACTCTTCATGAGGTCACCCCTTATATAGGGGTACCCTTGCATTTCTATTGACTGATTTTAAAATCCAAATTCAAATCAGCCAATCGAAAAAGCTTTTATTCTATTGGCTGATTTGAATTTGGATTTGAAAATCAGCCAATAGGAATGCAAGGTTACCCCTATATAAGGGGGTACCTTGCATTCAAAATTCAGTGTTCAGTGGGTGACTACATGAAGAGGGCATCATGGACGGAAGATCAAAAGATGGCAAGAAAAGAACATAAGTAGATGCAGCAGGTTGAAGATGGATAAAAACGGACTGGCGGTAGAAGATGGATGAATATGGACCACTGCTGCCAGGATGAAGATAGAAGAGGACCACCATCTCCATGAAGATGCCCCCCCCAACACACAGGATGAAGATGGGCCCCACCATGAAGAGGAGCATCACAGTTGGTGATCACTTAGGAGCTGGACTCAGAGTCAAGTTGGTGAGTACAAACTTACAGGTTTAGCGTTAGGATTTTTTGGGGTGGGCATTTTTATTTTTTAGCTTAGGTTTTTTTCCCATTTAGGGACTCCCTAAGAATAGTCAGACATCAAAATAGAATAATGTATTGTTAATGCCTTATAGAGTCTGTTACCGCTGGTCCATCTTTTTCCCCAATCGGTAGGTTCCCCCAAGGGACTTTTTTGAAAGCCTTAAGCTCTCAAAAAGCTTAATACTCTAAGACATTCAAAGTGGAACCAGGGTGAGACATAGTTGAATCTAGAGATCACAAAAGTCTAGATTACGAGCTTTACGCTATAGAGGGTGCAAAACGAACGCAACAAGAGTTCACCCTCCATAGCGCTGCCATTACGAGTTTCTGAAAAGCCTCCTTGTGCGTGCGATATGGTGGCGATAAATTCCATACCGCACAAAAGCCAAGGGCTGCTTTGATGTGCTCGTGCACGCTTTCCCTTGCATTCCTATTGGCTGATTTGAATATTGAAATTCAAATCAGTCAATAGGATGAGAGCTACTGAAATCTTATTGGCTTTTCAAATCAGTCAATAGTATGAGAGCTACTGAAATTCTATTGGATGATTTTTTCAGGGTGCCAGGAATCAGACTGAGACGAGAAGTGCAAAAATAATCACACCTTTATTAATAGCAAAAAATAATAAAAAGTCCACAAGTCAAATAACAAGCCGAGCCGAGTCAGGAGCCAAAGCGAATAGTCAGACGAGCCGGAATCAGGAACAAGGAAAACAGCAGACTCAGGAACAAGCCAGGGATCAGGAACCAGAAAGGACGTCAGGCAGCCAGGTAATACACAGGTAATTTCACAAACAGGTCTGAGACAACGCAAAGGCAAAGCATACTGAACAGAGGCCCTTTAAATAATAAGTGATGACATCACAATTCTGAGACTGCATCCTGTCTCACATGGATGATGCACACCAGTCTGGCCATGAAATGAAGTGCAGGAAATGAGCAGCATCCCCCACAATGCACCATAGTCAGGAAGAGAAGTGAGTAAAATGGCTGCCAGCAGCACATGGCAAACAAAACAGGGAAAAAACCCTGACAGTACCCTCCCCTCAACGACCCCTCCCCGTGGGAGGACAAAAGGCTTATTGGGGAAACGGGCATGGAAGTCACGGAGGAGGGCAGGAGCATGAACATCAGAGGAGGGAGCCCAAGAACGCTCCTCCGGACCGTAGCCCCTCCAGTGAACCAAATACTGTACACGGCCCCTGGACATACGAGAGTCAATAATGCTGCTGACCTCATACTCTTCATGGTTGTCAACAAAGATAGGATGGGGATGAGGCAACACAGTGGTAAACCGATTACAAACCAATGGTTTCAAGAGGGAGACATGAAAAACATTGGAGATGCTCATAGCAGGAGGAAGGTCAAGAGCGTTGGCCACACGATTAACCCGTCGGAGTATTCGAAAAGGACCAACATAACGGGGAGTCAATTTATTGGAAGGTACACGGGAGGACAGCCAAACTCACGCGGGCAGACGCCTACGATCAGCCTGGAACTCTTGACGCTGCATAGAATGATGAAGGCAATCCTGAATCTGCACCCACGTGGAACGGAGTTGCCAGAGATGCTCCTCCAAAGCCGGAATACCCTGAGACATGAATGAATCGGGCAACAAGGATGGTTGAAACCCATAATTCGCCATGAACGGGGATAACTTGGAGGAAGCATTAATAGCACTATTATGAGCAAACTCTGCCCAAGGTAACAGTTCAGACCAATTATTGTGGTGATCTGAGCCATAGCAACGGAGGAACTGTTCCAGAGCTTGATTAGACCATTCCGCAGCTCCACTGGATTGAGGGTGATATGCCGATGAGAAGGAAAGCTGAATCCCCATTTGAGCACAAAAGAAACGCCAAAATCTGGAGACAAACTGGCTACCCCAGTCCGACACTATCTCCTTGGGTAACCCATGTAAACGGAAGATCTCCCGGGCAAAAATTGAAGTAAGCTCCTGAGCGGTAGGCAGCTTCATCAAGGGAATGCAATGTGACATTTTAGAAAAATGGTCAACCACCATAAGGATAACAGTATTGCCATTGGAAACAGGGAGCTCGACAATGAAGTCCATGGAAAGATGTGTCCAAGGATGCTCCCCATTAGCAATAGGTTGAAGAAGACCCACAGGAAGACGTTGAGGAGTCTTATTCTGTGCACAAACTGAGCAGGAGGCAACATACGCAGCAGCATCAGAACAAAGACCTGGCCACCAGAATTGTCGAGTGATAGACCAAATCATTTGGTTCTTGCCTGGGTGACCTGCGGCTTTAGGATAGTGGTAAGTGTGCAAAAGTTTAGTTTGAAGATTCTCAGGAACAAAACATTTACCACTAGGTTTCTCAGGAGGTGCATTGGTTTGTGCAGCCAGGATCTCCTCCCCCAAGGGAGAAGTCAAATTAGTACGTATGGTAGCCAAAATATGGTCAGGAGGTATAACAGGAGTAGGTACAGACTCCTCCTTGGACAGAGGCGAAAAATTGTTGAGAGAGGGCATCAGCCCTAACATTCTTACTACCAGGCAGGTAGGAGACCACATAATTAAACCGAGACAAGAATAGCACCCATCTGGCCTGTCGGGGCGACAAACGTTTTGCTTCAGATAGATAAGTTAAATTCTTGTGGTCAGTAAGAATGAGCCTTGAGTGCCAACATTATGGCCAGTAATTCCCTGTCGCCAATTTCATAATTTAACTCCGCTGGAGACAATTATTTAGAGAAGAAACCACACGGATGCAAGAAACCGTCAGGCGTAGGACGTTGAGACAAGAGGGCACCTACTCCAGTCTCAGACGCATCGACCTCAAGAACGAAAGGCAGGACAGGGTTAGGATGAGCCAGAACTGGAGCGGCAGCAAAGGCAGTCTTAAGACTATCAAAGGCCTTAATGGCAGTAGGTGACCAATGGAGTGGATCATTCTCTTTACGGGTCATGTCTGTAATAGGTTTGACCAAGCAAGAAAAGTTTTTAATAAACTTTCTATAGTAGTTGGCGAACCCCAAAAAATGTTAAATAGACTGAAGACCAACTGGGCGAGGCCACTGCAGAACTGCAGATAACTTGTCAGGATTCATGGAGAACCCTGCAACGGAGATAACATTACCTAGGAAGGTTACTTGAGTCTGATGTAACTCACATTTCTCGAGTTTACAAAACAGGTCGTTCTCATGTAGTCTCTGAAGAACCCATGTAACATCAGAACGATGAGCCTCAAGTGTGGGTGAGTGTATGAGGATGTAGTCTAAGTACACCACAACACACTGCTGCAACATATCTCGTAGGACATCATTAATAAATTCCTGAAAAACAGCAGGAGCATTACATAGGCCAAAGGGCATTACAAGATACTCATAATGCCCTCTCCTGGTGTTAAATGCTGTTTTCCATTCGTGGCCCTCCTTAATCCTAACGAGACTGTACGCTCCTCTCAAATCAAGTTTAGTAAAGACCGTAGCTCCCTTGAGGCAGTCAAAAAGTTCCATAATGAGCGGAATAGGGTAAGCATTCTTAATGGTAAGACGATTAAGACCCCTATAATCGATGCATGGTCTTAAGAAGCCAGCCCCTGCAGGAGAAAAGGATTTGCGGATGATCCCCCGCGACAGAGCATCGGCAACATACTCCTCCATAGCACAATTCTCTGCAGCAGACAGAGGGTACACCTGGCCCCGAGGAGAAATGGCTCCGGGTTGCAGGTCTATGGCACAATCGTAAGACCGGTGATGAGGCAACGTACCGGCACACACCTTCTCAAAAACGTCTAGGAACTCTCGGTACTCCTCTGGCAATTGAGATACCAAAGAAGTGCACAAGACTTTAACTGGTTTCTGAAGACAAGTGGAAATACATTGCGGGGACCCCGACAAAATTTCGGATCTGCGCTAGTCGAGTCTGGGATTGTGCTTTTGGAGCCAGGGATAACCCAAAACAACTGGAAAATGCGGAGAGTTTATCACCTGGAACTGGAGGGTTTCAAAATGGAGAGCCCCAACAGCCATGGACAACAGAGCAGTTTCGTGAGTAACGAGTGCGGGCTGAAGGGGCCTGCCATCAATGGCCTCAATAGCAAGCGGAACGGACCGAGGCAAAACAGGAATGGAGTGCTTTGATACAAAAGCACTGTCAATGAAATAGCCCACAGCACCGGAGTCAACAAGATCCTGAGTGACTATGAAGGAGTCCACCCAGGAAAGGACAACTGTGACCAAAGGTTTCTCCTTAAGCAGTTCCAGGGACGAGGATAAGCCACCCAAGGTCTGCCCCCGACAGGACCTTAGGTGTGAGCGTTTCCCGGCCGTGTAGGACAAGACTTCAAAAGGTGGCCCTGTAACCCACAATAGAGGCTGAGCCCCTCCCTCCTCCTAAAGGCCCTCTCCGCCACAGAGAGACACGTGAATCCCAACTGCATCGCCTCAGCAGTACCTGGTGACTCGGGACCTGGAGGCATGGGAGGAGAGGGAGGCATGGGTGGGAATGAACACGTAGGAGACAACGGAACAGGAGGCTTCCACAAGCACTCCTTGAAAGAGGGCCTCTCTCTGAGTCTGATGTCAATTAGGATCAAAAAAGACACCAATGCCTTGAGATCCTCTGGTAAATCTCTGGCAGCAACTTCGTCTTTAATTGCATCAGAGAGCCCATGAAAGAAGGCGGCAACAAGGGCTTCATTGTTCCAACCTACTTCTTCGGCAAGCATAAGGAACTCAATAGCATACTGAGCAATAGATCTTGTACCTTGCTGAATGGACATGAGTCGTTTAGCAGCAGAGGAGGAGCGAGCCAGAACATCAAATACCCTTCGAAAGGAGGCCACAAATTCAGGGTAATTTGAAATCACAGGTTTATTAGTCTCCCACAAGGGATTAGCCCAGGCAAGAGCTGTGTCAGAGAGTAACGAGATGAGAAATCCCACCTTAGCTCTGTCAGAGGGAAACGCCTGAGGTAACATCTGAAAGTAAATGCCCATCTGGTTCAAAAACCCTCTGCACTGAATAGGATCGCCTCCATATCGCTGAGGTAGAGGTGCAGAACCGGACATGCTCCTGGTAGGCATAGGTGCAGCAGCGGAAACAGGAGCAGCCATAACTTGCGGGACACTTTGGTCCAAATGTGCAGTGCAAGTCAGCAGGGTTTGCAGGGCTAGTGCAAATTGATCCAAGTGGTGATCCTGTACATCCATCCTGGAAATTATGGCAGGTAAAGGTGGATTATTAGCACCATCAGGATTCATGGCCTTTGCGTAATGTCAGGGTGCCAGGAATCAGACTGAGACGAGAAGTGCAAAAATAATCACACCTTTATTAATAGCAAAAAATAATAAAAAGTCCACAAGTCAAATAACAAGCCAGGGGTCAAAACCTGAGCTGGTAGTCAGACGAGCCGAGTCAGGAGCCAAAGCGAATAGTCAGACGAGCCGGAATCAGGAACAAGGAAAACAGCAGAGTCAGGAACAAGCCAGGGATCAGGAACCAGGAAGGATGTCAGGCAGCCAGGTAATACACAGGTAATCTCACAAACAGGTCTGAGACAACGCAAAGGCAAAGCATACTGAACAGAGGCCCTTTAAATAATAATTGATGACATCACAATTCTGAGACTGCATCCTGTCTCACACGGATGATGTACACCAGTCTGGCCATAAAAGGAAGTGCAGGAAATGAGCTGCATCCCCCACAATGCCCCATAGTCAGCAAGAGAGGTGAGTAAAATGGCTGCCAGCAGCACATGGCAAACAAAACAGGGTAAAAACCCTGACATATATGCAATGTAGTGTAGGAGTAGCAGGAAAAGAAGAGCGCAACCTCATCCGGTAAAAAAGTTCATCTTTATTATTTAAAGTACATGGATAAAATTCCAGCAGCAGCAGGAAACATAGAACAGGGATGAAAAGGTCTGACTAGTTTCGGCTATTCAGCCGTAATCGTAAACCTGTACATCTTAAAATTGTATCGGTTTAAAAAGACTTTACTATTCTCTGATTGGTTGAAGAAAGGGCGTTGTTTGCTAAAGCATATTAACTCCATAAGTACTGAAAGTGTAGTGGGAGCTATATGACTGTTTATACTAAATCAAGGAGTTTTTTTTTTAAACTATTGCACACCAGTATGTTCTTGAAGTGACATAATTTATATATACAGAAAGAAAGGAGGTTAGAATAATACCCAAGCAATTCATAAATCCCTGTATTTGAGCAGACATTTGGAGTGGTTCTAAAATTTTTACCATACTAGTGATTACAATGCTGCATAGACATACCATTCCCCTTTTCTTCCTTTCCTTTCCCTTTTATACAAAAATTCAAAAATGTATCTCATTTCACATGTAAATAAAAGACAAGGGTAATATATACACATAAATGTATCCATAATACAATACATTGATCTGAATTGACCAAAATAGCCCCCTATAAATAGCTAGAATTATACAAGTGTCTGAAGGAATCCTATTGTATTTAACCTATTCATAGATAAAGCTACCTCAAATAACCACGTATACATTGTCTTTAGTTGAAGCAGAACTGATGATAAGCATTTGGCTTCATCTTGGACATAGTGAACTCTATAATTCTGGTATTTTGTGGTATCTTAAAACAATTTATTCTTCCAGACAGATCATGTATTATATATGTATGTAAGGGTACTAAGCAATTATGGAGTATAGTGATAATAAACTAATAAGCTAAGGACATATACACAGATGTAAGGTGTAAAGGACACCAATTGTCTTATGACTAACAGTAGGCAGAAACTAAGTGCTCCTAGCCATTAGGGCCCAAATAAGTTTCAAATAACACCAAACCTGTAGCTATTTAGAAAATATCAGTGGTAATATTTAGGATGGTACAAATTCTTATAGTACACAATCTATAGTGTATATGTATGACTTGTCAGAGTCATATGAACCCCTATCGTATGGTGTAGAGAGTGTTATCCATGTTTATGACTTGGGAAAATGAAAGGATATTATATGTATAGGATAGGAGAAAACTCCAAGGTGGGATATCGGGCACAGGTGCTCCAGGGCGTGTGGATAGTATGCAGTTGGCTATGCAGTACAGATAATATCGCTTCTACAAGTACATAAGATTATGTGATCACATAATGGGATGCCGGCCGCAGGCGGCCCAAAACGTGTAAAGGGTAAACGGTTGGCTGGACTGGGCAGGTCTTGCCGCTTCTACAAACAAATGAGGGTAAACAGTCACATAAAGTGATGATAGATAGTAGAATAAATAAATAATCACATGCTGTGATGATAGATAAAGGGTACAACCTCATAGGTAAATAAAATTATAGCCAATTCATCGGCTTATTGCCAATGGTTAATCAAATCGAATTCCGAATTCTATCCATCAGGAACTCGTGTCCTTAATTTAAACATCCAGAAGGTTTCACGTCTGGCTAGGAGTATATCCTTGTCTCCCCCCCTGAACGTTTTTTTTATTACTTCAATAGCCCTCCATTTGAAGGTATTGACATGACAGCATGTGTTTCAATGAAGTGTCTGGAGAGTGCTGAGCATGTTACTTTGTTCTTAATGTAACCCAAGTGTTCCCGGTTTCGGGTGCGCACATCTCGACTAGTTCTGCCTACATACTGTTGGTGATGTTGTGTACACTCAATCAAGTATATAGTATAGGGTGTTGAACATTTTATGAGCCCATTGGTTTTAAAAGTTTGGTTTGTGGTGCAGGAATAAAATTCCTTACCCTCTACCAGATAGTCACAGGCTTTGCACCTCCCATCACCACATTTATATGTTCCTTGAATACTAAGCCAGGAAGATGGCTTCTTAGTAGGGGGCAATAAAGAAGGAGATAATATATTACCTAATGTCATATTTTTCGAATATATGCATTTGAAACCCTTAGCTACCACTTCCTTTAGGGCTTTATCCCCATACAGTATTGGAAAATATTTTTTGAGGATTGCACACACCTCATCATACTCTGTCGAATACTTGGTGATGAACATAGTTCTATCATCCATATCCCTCTTGTATTTGTGTTTCAGGGCCTCCTGCCTACTCACCCCAGCCACCTCCTTAGCCACGTTTCTTACCATCTCCGGCCGGTACCCCCTTTCAATTAGTTTGTCAACCATACTCTTGCTTTCTACAGCAAAGTCTTGGTCTGAACTGCATAGGCGTCTAGTACGCAGCAACTGCCCTTTGGCGATTCCCTTGAATACATGCCTGGGATGTGAGCTTTTGTGATGCAAAAGTGTATTACCAGAAATTGGCTTTCTATACAGCCTAGAGGTGATTTGGCCAGTGTTTGAATCACCTACTAGAGTCACATCTAGGAAATTGATGGAAAATTTATTCCATTCATAGGTAAACTGTACCCCATTTTCACTAGTGTTCAAGTACTGTACAAATTTCTCTGCGTTCATCCTATCCGATGACCATACAATTAGTAGGTCATCTATGAAACGTTTGCATAGTGAGATATATTTCCTGAAGGGGTCACTATCTGAGTAGACAAAGGATCTCTCAAGCCAGCCCATAAAGATGTTAGCATATGAGGGGGCAAATTTTGCCCCCATGGCTGTCCCTTGTCTCTGCAGATAGTGGACCCCCTCAAACAAGAAATAATTGTGTTCCAACAAGAACACAGTAACCCTTAGGATGTATTTGGTAGCTTCACTGTCTGCACCATAGATGGGTTCCAAAAAGTATCTGATAGCTTTTAATCCCATATCTTTAGGGATACTCGAATACAATGCCACCACATCAATGGTCAGCCAGCTAGATTCAGGGGACCAATGTAATTGCTCCAACATTTCCAGAATATGTGTGGTGTCCTTGATGTGACTGTGTAGAATTTCAACTATAGGCTGTAAAATTGAGTCCAGCCATTCCGACAGAGGCTCCAAAAGGGAGCCTATGCCGGACACAATTGATCTCCCTTTTACGTTTGTCAGTCCCTTATGCACCTTAGGCAGATGGTGGAAGATGGGGGTAACCGGATTGCTTACATATAGGTACTTCATAGTCTCTGCATCCATAAACCCCCATCCTACACCATCGTCCAACAGGTTGTATAGCTCTCTTTGGAACCTGTTGACCTGGTCAGATGTAAGTGTGGTATATGTGTTGGGATCTTCAAGCTGGATATCGGCAGAAGGGTGAGTTTGTTTCACTCTATTCCGCGATGGTGGATGCCCTTTGTTCCTCACTACTGGGGGGTGGTTGCTGTGTAGACCTGCTGGGGCAATTACCGCTACAACTAAAAGATTCCACGGATTTGGTTTGGAACATTACATTTGTAGAGACACACTAGTATCAGTTTGGGAAATGTTTTCATTGTTATTAGTGTAGGAGTAGTTTGCGTTGGGGAGTTGTGGCACTGTAGGGGTTAATAGGTTAGGGGGCTTATTGCTTTGTGATTTGTGGTGGTGTAGGGTTTAAGAGGTTAGGGGGTTGTGGTGGTGTAGGATTTTAGTAGGGTAGCGGGATAATGTGTTGGGCTATTGGCGGTTTATCGTTAATAACTGTCTTTCTCACATCTCTTACTGGATGTCCTCTCATTACCTTAAGCTAAATCTCTCCAAAACTGAGCTCCATATTTTCCCCCTTCTTCTAAAATCTCCACCCACCATCTCTCTATAACTGTCTTGGGGTTACCATTGACTTAGATCTTTCTTTCACTCCTCATATTTAGTCCTTGGGTAAATCCTGCCACTTCCCCCTTAAAAACATCTCTAAAATTAGACATTTCCTTACACAAAACACAACTAACATTTGAATCCACTCTCTCATCCTTTCCTGCATCAATACTGCAACTCTATCCTCTCTGGTCTCCCTAGCTGCGGCCTAGCTCCTTTACAATCCATAATGAATGCCTCTGCCAGGCTCATCTTCCTTACACATTGTTCTTCATCTGCTGCACCTCTCTGCCAATCCCTTCACTAGCTTTCTCTTGCCTCCAGGATTAAACATAACATTCTGACTCTGACATACAAGGCCCTCAACTGCACTGCTCCCCCTTATATCTCAGAGCTTGTCTCCAGATACTCTCCCTCCCGTCCCCTTTACTCTGCTTATGACCTCCTACTCTCCTCCTCTCTTGTTACCTTCTCACACTCCCGCTTACAGGACTTCTCCAGACTGGCTCCCATCTTGTGGAACTCTCTGCCCTGCTCCAGAAGACCCTCCCATAGTTTTGAAAGCTTCAAGCGCTCCATAAAGACTCTACTGTACAGGGATGCATACAACCTACACTAACCTTTCCTAATACCTGTTCCTCTCCTACATTGTTATCCACAATTAATCCCCTTAGCATGTAAGCCTAAGAGCCCAACTGTTTGCAGATCACCTTTATAAGAGTTGACTACAACAGTGCAACTCTCGACAGGGCCCTCTACCCATTTGATCCCTATAAATGCTACCTTGTATACCGCCTATGTTTATAGCGCTGTGGAATCTGTTGGAGCTCTACAAATAACCGATAATAATAATCATAATTAAATAATAGCGTAAAAGGTTTATTACGTTGGGCTATTGGCATTTTAGGGTTAAAAGGGTAGAAGGTTCATTGCAGTGGACTATTAACAGTTTAGGGGTTAATAGGGTAGGTTTATTGCAGTGGGCAAATAGCACTTTAGAGGTTAATAGGGTAGACGGTTTATTGCAGTGGGCTATTGGCAGTGTCATGAATACCTCATGATTTAGATGCTAAGGGTTTAATATTCTTTAGCCTGTGAGCTAAAAACATTTGTTTTTCAAGAAGAAATGTGTTGCTGTGTTTATGTGCTGTGTGTTTAAATAAAACCCCTAGCCTAAACTAAACTACCAATAGCCCTTAAAAGGGACTTTTGCGGGGCATTGCCCCAAAGAAATCAGCTCTTTTACCTTTAAAAATAAATACAAACAACCCCCCCAACAGTAAAACCCACCACCCACACAACCAACCCCCCAAATAAAAGCCTAACTAAAAAAACCTAAGCTCCCCATTGCCCTGAAAAGGGCATTTGGATGGGCATTGCCCTTAAAAGGGCTTTTAGCTCTATTGCAGGACCAAAGCCCTAACCTAAAAAATAAACCCTCCCAATACACCCTTAAAAATATCCTAACACTAACCCCCGAAGATTCACTTACCGGAAGAAGTCTTCATCCAAGCGTCAAGATGTCCTCAAGGAAGCCGGCAGAAGTGGTTCTCCAGACGGGCAGAAGTGGTCCTCCAGACGGGCAGAAGTCTTCATCCAGACGGCATCTTCTATCTTCATCCTTCCGGCGCGGAGCAGGTCCATCTTGTAGACATTCGACGCAGAGCATCCTCTTCTTCCGACGGACTAACGACGAATGAAGGTACCTTTAAATGACGTCATCCAAGATGGCATCCCTTAGATTCCGATTGGCTGATAGAATTCTATCAGCTAATCGGAATTAAGGTAGAAAAAATCATATTGGCTGATTGGATCAGCCAATAGGATTTAACTTCAATCCTATTGGCTGATCCAATCAGCCAATAGGATTGAGTTCGCATTCTATTGGCTGTTCCAATCAGCCAATGGAATGCAAGCTCAATTCTATTGGCTGATCCAATCAGCCAATAGGATTTTTTCTACCTTAATTCCGATTGGCTGATAGAATTCTATCAGCCAATCGGAATCTAAGGGACGCCATCTTGGATGACGTCATTTAAAGGTACCTTCATTTGTCGTTAGTTCGTCGGAAGAAGAGGATGCTCTGCGTCGGATGTCTTGAAGATGGACCCTCTCTGCGCCGGAAGGATGAAGATAGAAGATGCCGTCTGGATGAAGACTTCTGCCCATCTGGAGGACCACTTCTGCCCGCCTGAAGGACCACTTCTGCCCGCCTGAAGGACCACTTCTGCCGGCTTCCTTGAGGACATCTTGCCGCTTGGATGAAGACTTCTCCCGGTAAGTGAATCTTCGGGGGTTAGTGTTAGGATTTTTTTAAAACCTGGAGAGGTGGGTCGTGCCCCTTTAATTCCCCTTCCCATAGTGACTGAGTCTTTTGAGAAGGTGGCTGTGGATATAGTAGGGCCGCTAGCTATCCCAAGTAGTTCAGGGAAAAGATTCATTCTGACTGTAGTGGATTATGCAACTCACTACCCAGAGGCTGTGGCCCTGTCATCTATCAGGGCTGATAAAGTGGCTGATGCTCTATTAGGTATTTTTTTAAGGGTAGGTTTCCTTAAGGAAATGCTAACTGATCAGGGCACCCAATTTATATTTAGCCTGATGCAGAGTCTCTGTAAAAAGGTGCAGGTGGAACACCTAGTGACTAGCTTATACCACCCCCAGACCAATTGCTTGTGTGAAAGGTTGAATTGGACCCTAAAGCAGATGCTCAATACCTTTGTGGAGTCACAGGGGAAGGACTGGGAGTGTTACCTGCCACACTTCCTTTTCGCTTATAGGGAGGTGTCCCATGAATCCACTGGTTTCTCCCCCTTTTGAACTCCTATATGGGTGCAGAGTGTGTGGTCCCCTTGATCTAATGAGGGAGGAGTAGGAAGGAAAATTGGGCGCTCAAGAGACCTCTTCAGTGGACTATGTAATAAGGTTCAGGGACAGAATGCATAGTCTAATGGGGGAGGTACAGGAAAACCTAAAGGCTGCCCAGCCCACTGTGTTAACTGTGTGTAGTTTGCCTGGAAAAGAGCATGAGACAGACCCCCTTGTTGATTTACTGGTTCCAACCAGAAAAACCAACACCCTAGAAGCCACCCAGGTTAGTACCCACTTAAATGGGGATCAGAGGCATTATCTGTCTGAGGTGCTTAGGCCTTACTACAGAGTGTTTACAGGGAAATCTGGCAAGACACACTTAGTCACACATCATGTAGACACTGGGAATCACCATCCCCTCAGACAAACAGCTTACTGGGTATCCTTGCAGGTCAGTGCTGACATAAAAAAGGGGATAGATGAAATGCTAGAG
This sequence comes from Bombina bombina, assembly GCF_027579735.1. Taxonomy (NCBI): domain Eukaryota; kingdom Metazoa; phylum Chordata; class Amphibia; order Anura; family Bombinatoridae; genus Bombina; species Bombina bombina. The sequence goes on along the minus strand of NC_069502.1, from coordinate 1,109,169,824 downwards.
CTGGGAGTGATTTGCAAGTTCCACAGCACCTATGTTCTGTATAGATTAAGTTTAGTGACTGAATTTGATGCTTATCCTATGCTTCGCATAGATGAGCTATTGGGCAGGCTAATCTTTTTTAGCATCATGGATCTCAGCAGGGGATACTGGCAGATCCCTATGACCCCAGAAGCACAAGAGAGGTCTGCCTTTATCACTCCTTTTGGGTTGTATGAATTCCAGGTGATGCTCTTTGGGATACAAATTTCCCTGCCACTTTTCAAAGACTTGTTAACCACTTGTTGGAGAGGCTAGAGGGGCATGCTGTTGTGTACCTGGATGATATTGTAGTGTTCGGTGATACCTTGTAGGAACATCTGATGCATTTAGCCAGTGTATTGTACCGAATAGCCACTGCTGGGCTAACAATAAAACCAGATAAGTGTCAGCTGTATGGACGCCAGTTCACAGTGATTACTGACCACAACCCGCTACACTGATTACATAGGGTAGCTGGCTCCAATGGCTCAGGTGGAGCCTAGCTCTACAACAACATGAGTTTACCATACAACATAAAAATAGCAGTATGCATGGTAACACTGATAGTCTTTCACGCCAGGGGAAGTGTCCCCTTTGATACGCAGCTGGAGTGGCTTGTGTGCCCCTCCCTTTAGGTCTCTTATTTGGGGGAGGTGTCATGAATACCTCATGATTGAGATGATAAGGGGTTAATATTCTTTAGCCTGTGAGCTAAAAACATTTGTTTTTCAAGAAGAAATGTGTTGCTGTGTTTATGTGCTGTGTGTTTACCTTTGATAAACCAGACCCCCCTACTAAATAGTTTCAGAGTTCCACTTAGCTAAATGTTATTGTATATGCATTAATGCATCACGCCAGTAAACTTGTCAGCTAAAGAAACACAAAGCAGTGCCTCTCCCCAGAACTAGATAAGGTGTTCTATAATTTCAGGCAAAGACTTTATTGACTGTCGTAAAAGAGAGGGGTGGATATTTCCCTAGCCCCCTCTGTAAAGAAGGTTGGGTCAAACAACTTGATCTCATGGAAACATGTATAAGAATTTTGTGTTTAACAATTCAAGTGTTCATTCTTCATGGGAGGCTGTATACTACAGAGTGAGTAACCATCTTTCTGACCCATCTCCCTGGGGCAGATACCAAAGCTAGTAAAGTGTAAGGTTTCTGTTATTTCTCCTTTTTATTTTAAAACTGTTTGCTTGTGTATAATTCTACTTGTTAACATCGTTTTATTAATAATGCACTGTGCATAATTTTTTCGCATAATAAAAAATTCCTTTATTAATGCCTAGATTTAGAGTTCTGCGTTAGCCGTCCAAACCAGCATTAAGGGGTCCTAACGCTGGTTTTGGCCGCCCGCTGGTATTTAGAGTCAGTCAGGAAAGGGTCTAACAATCACTTTCCAGCCGCGACTTTTCCATACCGCAGATCCCCTTACGTCAATTGCGTATCCTATCTTTTCAATGGGATCTTTCTAATGCTGGTATTTAGAGTCTTGGCTGAAGTGAGCGTTAGAACTCTAATGACAAGACTCCAGCCGCAGAAAAAAGTCAGGAGTTAAGAGCTTTATGGGCTAACGCCGGTTCATAAAGCTCTTAACTACTGTGCTCTAAAGTACACTAACACCCATAAACTACCTATGTACCCCTAAACCAAGGTCCCCCCACATCGCCGCCACTCTAATAAAAAAATTTAACCCCTAATCTGCCGACCGCATACCGCCGCAACCTACATTATCCCTATGTACCCCTAATCTGCTGCCCCTAACATCGCCGACACCTACATAATATTTATTAACCCCTAATATGCCCCCCCCCCCCCAATGTCACCGCTACCTTATTACACTTATTAACCCCTAATCTGCCGACCGGACCTCGCCGCCACTATAATAAATGTATTAACCCCTAAACCGCCTCACTCCCGCCTCAAAAACCCTATAATAAATAGTATTAACCCCTAATCTGCCCTCCCTAACATCTCCGACACCTAACTTCAAGTATTAACCCCTAATCTGCCGACCGGACCTCACCGCTACTATAATAAATGTATTAACCCCTAAAGCTAAGTCTAACTCTAACCCTAACACCCCCCTAAATTAAATATAATTTAAATCTAACAAAATAAAATAAATCTTATTAAATAAATTAATCCTATTTAAAGCTAAATACTTACCTGTAAAATAAACCCTAATATAGCTACAATATAACGAATAATTATATTGTAGCTATTTTAGGATTTATATTTATTTTACAGGCAACTTTGTATTTATTTTAACCTAGTACAATAGCTATTAAATAGTTAATAACTATTTAATAGCTACCTAGTTAAAATAAGTACAAAATTACCTATAAAATAAATCCTAACCTAAGTTACAACTAAACCTAACACTTACACTATCAATAAATTAATTAACTAAACTATCTACAATTATCTACAATTAAATCAACTAAACTAAATTACAAAAAAAAAAAACACTAAATTACAAAAAATAAAAAAGATTACCAGAATTTTAAACTAATTACACCTACTCTAAGCCCCCTAAAAAAATAACAAAGCCCTCCAAAATAAAAAAATGCCCTACCCTATTCTAAAATAAAAAGTTAACAGCTCTTTTACCTTACCAGCCCTTAAAAGGGCCTTTTGGGGGGCATGCCCCAAAGAAAACAGCTCTTTTGCATTTAAAAAAAACATACAATACCCCCCCAACATTACAACCCACCACCCACATTGGCTGTTCCGATCAGCCAATAGAATGCGAGCCAATCAGATTGAGCTTGCATTCTATTGGCTGATCGGAACAGCCAAAAGAATGTGAGCTCAATCTGATTGGCTGATTGGATTAGCCAATCGGATTGAACTTGAATCTGATTGGCTGATTCAATCAGCCAATCAGATTCTTCCTACCTTAATTCCGATTGGCTGATAGAATCCTATCAGCTAATCGGAATTTGAGGGACGCCATCTTGGATGACATCACTTAAAGGAACCTTCATTCATCGGGAGTCGCCGGAAAAAGAGGATGGATCCGCGTCGGCTGCTTCAAGATGGTCCCGCTCCGCGCCGGATAAAAGAAGATAGAAGACGCCGCCTGGATGAACATGTCTACCGGTCCAGATGTCCTCTTCTTGTCGGATAGGATGAAGACTTCAGACCCTCTTATGGACCTCTTCTTGCCGGATAGGATGAAGACTTCGGAACCTCTTCTGGACGGATCGATGATACCCGGCGTGGTGAAGATAAGGTAGGGAGATCTTCAGGGGCTTAGTGTTAGGTTTTTTAAGGGGTGTTTGGGTTAGATTAGGGGTATGTGGGTGGTGGGTTGTAATGTTGGGGGGGGTATTGTATGTTTTTTTTAAATGCAAAAGAGCTGTTTTCTTTGGGGCATGCCCCGCAAAAGGCCCTTTTAAGGGCTGGTAAGGTAAAAGAGCTGTTATCTCTTTATTTTAGAATAGGGTAGGGCATTTTTTTTTATTTTGGGGGGCTTTGTTATTTTTTTAGGGGGCTTAGAGTAGGTGTAATTAGTTTAAAATTCTTGTAATCTTTTTTTATTTTTTGTAATTTAGTGTTTGTTTTTTCTGTAATTTAGTTTAGTTGATTTAATTGTAGATAATTGTAGATAGTTTAGTTAATTAATTTATTGATAGTGTAGTGTTAGGTTTAATTGTAACTTAGGTTAGGATTTATTTTACAGGTAATTTTGTACTTATTTTAACTAGGTAGCTATTAAATAGTTATTAACTATTTAATAGCTATTGTACCGAGTTAAAATAAATACAAAGTTGCCTGTAAAATAAATATAAATCCTAAAATAGCTACAATATAATTATTCATTATATTGTAGCTATATTAGGGTTTATTTTACAGGTAAGTATTTAGCTTTAAATAGGATTAATTTATTTAATAAGATTTATTTTATTTTGTTAGATTTAAATTATATTTAACTTAGGGGGGTATTAGTGTTAGGGTTAGACTTAGCTTTAGGGGTTAATACATTTATTAGAGTAGCGGCGAGGTCCGGTCGGCAGATTAGGGGTTAATAAGTGTAGTTAGGTAGCGGCGACATTGGGGGGGGGGCAGATTATGGGTTAATAAATATAATATAGGGGTTGGCGATGTTAGGGGCAGCAGATTAGGGGTACATAGCTATAATGTAGGTTGCGTCGGTGTACGGAGCGGCAGATTAGGGGTTAATAATAAAATGAAGGGGTCAGCGATAGCGGGGGCGGCAGATTAGGGGTTAATAAGTGTAAGGTTAGGGGTGTTTAGACTCGGGGTACATGTTAGGGTGTTAGGTGCAGATTTAGGAAGTGTTTCCCCTTAGGAAACAATGGGGCTGCGTTAGGAGCTGAACGCTGCTTTTTTGCAGGTGTTAGGTTTTTTTTCAGCTCAAACTGCCCCAATATTTCCTATGGGGATATCGTGCACGAGCACGTTTTTGAAGCTGGCCGCGTCCGTAAGCAACGCTGGTATTTAGAGTTGAAGTGGCGGTAAATTATGCTCTACGCTCCATTTTTGCAGCATAACGCAGCCCTTCAAAGAACTCTAAATACCAGCGTTGTTTAAAAGGTGCGGGGGGGAAAAAACCACGCGTAGCTAACGCACCCCTTCTAACGCAAAACTCTAAATCTAGGTGTAAGATGTTTCCTTTGTATAAAATTTGAACCACGATACTGAAAGAGACTGGTAGTATTAAGACTGGGTTTTTAGATTATTTTTGCTAAATTGTATTCTGAGAGATAATGTATAAGTCTGGGATTTTCCTTAGGAGTTCCCCATCAATAAATCATAAGTGGTAGCAGCTTAGTTTTAGTTTAGTTTAGGTTGCAGTAAAAGTGGAATTTGGGCATTTTTAGGACAGACTAGAGAGTGTTGCTAACCCTTGCACCCACTGAACTAAGTCGCAGGCTTGCCGTGAGTAGCTAGACTGTGACAGATTAGTGAAAGTAGAAAGAGTCTGTTAACCCTTTATGTGCCAAACAAGTGACTGGTGCAGGGTTGGTTAACCCTGGTTGTCACAGGCGGTTTAGGGGTACAAAGGTATAATTGTTAGGCTCGGTATAATATACTGCAAAAGGATCCTTTACTATACATCACCAATGTCGGCACCAATACTGGCTGGAATTTATCGCCAGCATTTCTGCCCATTGGATGTATAGTAAAACGACTCTCGGCTATACTGCCCGTTGATATAGATGTCGGCAGCTTGGAATATTTCGCCAGCTCACTCAAAATTTCAGTGAATCCCTTTGAATATATCACCGTATCGCAGTACTTTCATCATCGGGGCCTTAGAGTAGATGCATTCCATTTATCACAGCTACATAATCACTCAGAACAGATGCAAACTCCTATTTATTCCAGATACAAACTCAATTAGAGGAGATGCATGTCACTGCACCCCTAATTATCACACCTACATATTCATACAGAACAGATGCATCTCCCTACACCCCCATTTATATCACCTACATACCTCATCAAAGCAGATGCACATTGTTATTTAATACTTTTTGTGTATTTCCCACATGTTTAAATCCTGTAATTACGCTTACTTTTATGAAATTGCTGTGCCTATGTGAATAGCCTGTTATAAAGTAAACATGCATGCAGCTGCCGATTCTTAAACAGGCACGCAGTTCATGGCACAGAGTCGACTTGCTGTATAGGAACTTACAAACAAATGGCTTATTTAGGAATGTGCCAAAAAATGACTGTGTACATTACTCCTGTTCTCAATTTACCTTACCCCCAAAAAATATATATATATATATATATATATACACATTACTTGTGACAACTCACGTTGGTTTTCAGCATTGGTGCTCAGTTTAACCACAGATATACTGAAATGTTGTGAACTACAGTGTGTAGCTCAAGACAGATATATAGATAGATAGATAGATAGATAGATAGATAGATAGATAGATAGATAGATAGATAGATAGATGATTGATAGATAGATAGAAAGATAGATAGAAAGATAGATAGATAGATAGATAGATACAGTAGATAGATAGATTATAGACAGACAGACAGACAGACAGATAGATAGATAGATAGATAGATAGATAGATAGATAGAAGCTTGGTTACCCAAGACAAACAAGATTAATTTAGAGACCATTCTTGAGTCATTTGATGATCAGCAAACTAATTTAGAAGTCATTTGCTCATCATCAGACATCATCAAGCTTGTAAAGTCATCAGCCAAGGCAAAAAAAATGGGTGATGACTTCAGAATAATAAGCAGATTACCTTACTGATTAATTCACAAGTGAATAACTCTAGAGTCATCTCATTGAAATATTTTGGCCTGTGGGCACACTTCAGGATGGCTTCTAATGATTCCAGGAAGAATGACTCTAGGAAGATCATCCTTTTTGACTAGGGTACTCCTATCTCTGTTTACTACATGGTAAAACTTTGAATTATTCTGCCTTTCTCTTTTATCACTGTAACTGGCATATTGGCATAAGCTGTTTACACTTTTGTATCCTCAATCCTTTAGATCATTCTCTTTTTTTTTTTCATTTCAGTAATCCCCATATTTCTTCCTATTTCTCACTTTACTTCTGCGCCACCTTTAACCCATTTCTGTATATTTTCCCCTTTTCACCAATCTGTGATAAATCTACCTTTCACCTTCATCGATCCCTCTATCTAACCCTTTAGTCTCACATGCACAGTTATAAGGAAGCAAATTCAGTAGCAGTAATTTGGGGAAGGACGTCTTTACAAAACAATTCAGTGTAAAGGGATTTAAGAATGTCTGGGATATGATAAGAGTTAATTAAACTCTTAAAGTATTAAAATAAAATGTATTGACAGACTTAATAAACCTTTTGGTTGTTGTCTTCCATTTAAATCTGCCAAAAGCAGTGACATTTTGAGGCTTCCTCTGCCCCTTTGATAAGCTTTATCCAATCACAAAAACTATGTCAGAAGAAAATACTGCCTAATTACACTTGTAAAAAAGCATAGAAATTCCCTCACTATAACAGACACACCATGTCACAGATCCTGCACAGACAAGTCTGGATAACCACTGAACACAGCTGTAGTCCAAAATTAGACCAGATTAGCAGAGCACAAATTGGTCCATTACCATGGCAACCCAAAGAGCATCTGACATTGATTGGATAAAGGAAGACACAGTTCACCATGGCTACTCTGTAACAACTGAATAGAACATATTAGTTGGTAAAAACACTGGTTAATATTAAATAAAACAACTGGTAATGGGCAACATGTGGTATAACATAAGGATATTATACTGACTGTTAATCATAAATTGTACAGTCAATATATAAATAAATATATAAATAGCTACTTTACAGCTCCTTCAGTTGAAGGGACATGTATTATTATTAATTCATTGCTTCCTATTAACAAAAAGGGCTCCATTCCAGGGAAGCTTTTAAAATTTGCATTTTTTTTTTGTTCAAGCAATTACCCTGTTCTTGCAGCCACAGCTATGGTAGACTGGAGGTTTCAATAACAAAGATGCACATTTTAAAAATGCTAGCCTATATTTACACTATTCTAGGCACATTGCATTAAAGGCATAGTAAAATTAACATTAAAGGGACAGTTAACACCAAAATTGTTATTGTTTAAAAAGATAGATAATGCCTTTACTACCCATTACCCAGTTTTGCACAACCAACATTGTTATATTAATATACTTTTTAAACCTCTAAATTTCTGCTTGTTTCTAAGCCACTACAGACAGCCTCTTTGTCTTACCACATGCTTTTGTATTTGCTTTTCACAACAGGAGACTGTGAGTTCATGTGAGCCATAGATAACATTGTGCTCACGCCCTTGGGTTCTGCACAACACAGCACTAATTGGCTAAAATGCAAGTCAATAGATAATAATAAATAAAAAGTCGTGTGATCAGGGAGCTGTTAGAAAAGGCTTAGATACAAAGTAATTACAGAGGTAAAATGTGTATTAATCTAACCATGTAGGCTGTGCAAAAGTGGGGAATTGAGTAATAAAGGGATTATTTATCTTTTTAAACAATAACATTTTTAGAGTTGACTGTCCCTTTAAACTTTCATGAAAACAGATACAGCATGCAATTTTAAACAATTGTCCATTGTATTTCTGCTATCAAATTTGCTTTGTTTCTTTGTATTCTTTGTTGGAAGCATACTTAGGTAGGCTTAGGCACAACAATGCAAGACTGTGCTAGCTGGTGATCTGTAGCTGCATACATATGTCTTTTGTCATTGGCTCGCCTGATCTGTACCATATTGCGGCTTCACAGCCTATCTAGGCTTACTTTTCAACATAGGATACCAAGAGACCAAACACATGGGATAATAAAAGTAGATGGGGAAGTTGTTTAAAATGACTTGCTCTTTCTGAATCATGAAACTTTAATTTTGACTTTACTGTTCCGTTAAATTAATGACCCCACCTGAGACCATCCTGTGTAGTAATCAGGCATTGCAAGATTTCTTATTATTCAGATGTTTGAAGTAACCCTTGGTGAGAAATCAATCTGTCGTGGTCTTCAAATGGGTTTTTTTATCTTGTCTAGTGATGTCTAAATCATTCAAATGGAATTTCTTCTAAATCTTGTATAAGTGGCAGGTATCTCTGCAGTGAAGAGAGTATCGATACTCAAGCAGTGTTGCGTTCTGAACATTCTCAGATCAAGAAAATATATGTTGTCACTACCCTATGGCATCTTGCATCTATCAGTGCCAGGGAGACAGTTTACATCATTTACACACCCAATAAATAATGTTAATGTAAACCAAAACAATCCTGACACCCATAAAAACATTGTAAAAATATGAGAAAGATCACATTTTTATTTGAACAGTATTCTAGTATCAACGCAGAAAATAACAACTAACAAATAGCGTTTTGTCCTTCTCAGATTATACTTTCAGGACAAGAACATACATGAAGTAGCATTCTCGTTAGCCCACCCAGTAGGTGTAAATGCTTCATGTGGTGAGAGTTTTGTAAATATGACAGAACCTACTGGGGAATTTTCATGGTCTGTTCAAGGACAATGGGTTACACCCTGCACATTCCTGTACTTTTCATGCAGGCAGTTTCTTCTTTAATTACAAGGTGTGGTGATCTAGATAAAGGACAACGAAACCTTAATTTAACAGCATAGTGTTTGACTTACTGCGATTTCAATGTTAGTTTCTTGAATTTTAAGATTCTTCAATTTAAATGGCCGGTTCATGGTACAGCATCAAACTGTGTTGTTTAGGGTGAATAATATTACACTGAAAATGACTAAAAAGTGCAAGTTATTAGACAGCCGCCTCTTTCTTATGCAGTGATTCAGTTATTCATATAATCTCAAAATACGCCAGTCACTGAGTAGGATGAATGGTATAGCAGATAGCCATTATCATTATACTGTATGTAGGCCTTAGCATCTCTATACAAACTTACGGCTAGATAACGAGTCTTGCGTTAGCCTTAAAAAGCAGCATTGAGAGGTCCCAACGCTGCTTTTTAACGCCCGCTGGTATTACGAGTCTGGCAGGTACAGGTGTACCGCTCACTTTTATTCCGCGACTCGAGGCTACCGCAAATCCCCTTACGTCAATTGCGTATCCTATCTTTTTAATGGGATTTGCCTAACGCCGGTATTATGAGTCTTGGAAGAAGTGAGCAGTAGACCCTCTACTGTCAAGACTCCTACCGCATTTAAAAGTCAGTAGTTAAGAGTTTTATGGGCTAACGCCGGAACATAAAGCTCTTAACTAAAGTGCTAAAAAGTGCACTAACACCCATAAACTACCTATTAACCCCTAAACCGAGCCCCCCCCCCCACATCGCAAACACCAAAATAAAAAATTTTAACCCCTAATCTGCCGACCGGATATCGCCGCCACCTACATTATACCTATGAACCAATAATCTGCTGTCCCTAACATCGCCGACACCTACATTATATTTATTAACCCCTAATCTGCCACCCCCATCGTCGCCGCCACCTACCTACAATTATTAACCCCTAATCTGCCCAGGGCCGTCTTTAATATTGATTGGACCCTGGGCAAAAATTTTCTTGGGCCCCCCCACCCCCACCCCATGCAATTTCGCTCTCCACCCCAACATCCCAAAAAACAACTAAATCAATTTTTTTTTATTATTAGCCCAGCGGTGGATCATCCACTGCTGGGCTAATCATTTAAAAAAAAAAATTAAAAAAAAATTGCAATATGTGAAACTGGACCTAAGCAGAACTAATAAGTAAATAAATATATAAATTCCTCCACTGTGGATTCATTTAATATTCTTTTGAATGTGATTCTGGTGTGAGGTTACCTGGTTAAAGAGATTTAGGGCAGCCAACAGGAGCAAAGCAAGGTAAAGGAGGAAGCATGGAGGTGCAGACAAATATAAGTTTACTGACTTGAACAGCAGAACTACTATGGGAAGCTGTAAAATCTGAGACAGAGAGAAAATAAAAACTATAAAAATAAACCTTACATTAATGTGTGAAGTATCAGCATGACGCTATACATCAGCCACACCAGCACATGTAGCTTCTTTGCTAGGAACAAGTTCCCTCTCACCCTGAACTAGACAATGCTGCATGGGGAGGGGCGTGTTTGCACTCACTTATTCTTCCCACTGACACCTTTCTACATTGCACTATTCCAATAAAAAACTTCAGTTAGTTGATCTTAGGGCCACAGCAGAAAGAGCAGGGCTAAGGGGACCAGTAGACATGATGCTGTCTGTCCAAGGCTGCATGGATACAGTGTGAGATGAGTCACACAGCCTCAAGACTGAAGAGAGCAGTGTATGCAGCTGCACAGATGCTCAAATCCTCATGTGCCTGCCGCTCCAGCTTTCTGCTGCATGTGCCTACAGTCAGCCCTACCCAGAAACAATCCCCACCACCAGAGCAGTTACCTGGTAACAGTGGTAACCCCAGTAAGACATTTTCTGATGCAGTGGGAAATGGCTGGATGCCAAGTTAGGGCTTTGCATTCAGGGCTGCACAGTGCACATCTAAAACAGCACATGGCACTAGCTTGGCATGTCACATGACACGGGCACGGTCTGGCACAGTTTTTAAAAAAAATATAAGCAGAGTACTTTTGACTGTGACAGTATTAGGACTGAATGTGTGTGTTCCCCATGTCACATCAGCAGTCTGGTATGAACCATTAAAAAAAAAAAAAAAAAAAAAAAAAATTTTTTTTTTTTTTTTAAGGACTCTTGGGCCCCTCAACAGAGACTGGGCCCAGGGCAGCTGCCCCTTTTGCCCTGTGTTAAAGACGGTCCTGAATCTGCCAACCGGACATCGCTGCCACTTTAATAAATGTATTAACCCCTAAACCACCGCACTCCCGCCTCACAAACACTAGTTAAATTTAATTAACCCCTAATTTACCCCCCCAATGTCGCCGACACCTACCTACATTTATTAACCCCTAATCTTCTGACCCCAACGTCGCCGCTACTATAATAAATGTATTAACCACTAAACCTAAGTCTAACCCTAAGTCTAACCCCCCCCAACATAAATATAATTTAAATTAAACTAAATAAATTTAACATAATTAAATAAATTAATCCTATTTAAAACTAAATACTTACCTATAAAATAAACCCTAAGATAGCTACAATATAACTAATAGTTACATTGTAGCTATCTTAGGATTTATTTTTTATTTTACAGGCAACTTTGTATTTATTTTAACTAGGTACAATAGCTATTAAATAGTTATTAACAATATGGGTCTAATATGAAATCCAGCACTGATTATGACTTATGTTTTTAATCCAAGTTCTTTTTTTATTAAGGATAAGTCAAGTAGGTTACAATTCACAATAAATTGGTTCAGAGGAACAAAACATAAAGAAAAGGAAATTTTACAAGTTCCAATACAACATAAACTAGTGATTTATCACAGTTACATTAAAATGAAAACAGAAAAAACAAAAAGTCATGTCCTAATGCCCCATTCGGGGGTTACTTCTTAATCTAAACCAATACAGAACAGTGATCTAAATTTAAACAGGCTATGTGAAAACTTCATCAGTAACATTATAATAGATACGTACTCTTTCTATGGATGGGTCACCAAAGGCTATCATTACTGCTGAGTGTCCGCTCTGGGCCTCAAGTCTGTGCATGTTCTCTCATTTGTCTTTGTCAGGTAGTGCTCCCATGAAGCTTGGGCTTCTATGTGCGTTTCTCTCGTGTTTTTTTTATATGAGCTAAATTCCTCTAGTTCTATTAACTCTGAGACTCTAACTCTCCATCTCTGGAGGTCTGGAGATGAATGTGATTTCCATTGTTTGGCTATAATGGACTTTACGCCATTTATCATTATTTGGAATAAAATTTGGTGGGCTTTAGAGGTCAGTTTTTTAAATTTATTTAATAGAAAAACTAGGGGGTCTAAGGGAAGTGTACACCCTAGAACCTTTTCCATTTCTGCTATGCAGGTTCTCCACAACTGGTTAACTGCATTACACCACCACCACATGTGTCCCATCCCACTGCCTGAGTGTCCGCATCTCCAGCATCTGTCCGGGCGTGAGGGGTATAACCTGTGTAAGCGTTTGGGGGTGAGGTACCAATTATGTAGTATTTTATAATTCAATTCGACTAAATATGCTGAGGAAGACGAGGATTTGGTATTTCTAAAAATATCAGTTGCTGAGTTAGGCAGTATTATGGTTCCTAGTTCCCTTTCCCAAGACTCGATAGAAGGGGGGAGATCACCAGGTGGGGTTTGCGTTAGGATGGAGTATATCCTAGACAAGGTGTGCCTCTTTGGGAGAGTAGCTGTGAATAATTTCTCGAGGTTTGTAAGGGGTATTAGCATGTTATTGCAATTTTTATGAGTCATTATATAGTGACGGGTTCTTCTGTAGTTAAACCAATTCTGAAATACTGTTAGGCCCCTTTCCTGTAGCTGTGATTGAGGCAATAGCTGGTCTTGATCTGTCACCTGGTGTAGTTCTATATCTATGGTGTCTTTGTCTTGTTCATGCGTCCCCATTAAGTCAATGATCGAAAATTCATTGTTATGTGTGAGTGACGTCAGAGGGGAGGGGTTGGATGAGAGATATGGGTTTATTTTAGTAGCTATATTCCATTGCTCTAGAGTTTCCCTGGTTATAGGGTTAGTGAGACCCCTGACTGTGGGGTGGAAATTAGGCTGCCAACAAACCGCTGACAGTTTTAAACCTGGGTTTAGGCTTTGCTCTATATCTATCCATCTTTTCTGGGTTTTATGGATCCTCCAATCTAATATTCGTTGTAGAAAGATAGCACTTCTGTAAAGTTCTATGTTCGGGACCCCCAGCCCCCCTCTCTCCCTGTTTTTTTATTGATTCTGGGTTGTCTACCTTTCCAAATAAAGGAATGGAATAATTGTTGTATCTGGGATATGTATTTGTGTGGTAGTGGTATAGGGAGGGTCTGCATGAAATATAATAATCTTGGAAAAGCGTTCATTTTAATAGTGTTAATCCTCCCCAACCACGTCAGTCTCTTAGAGTTCCAAGATGATAGGTCCCTAGCTAAGGCTATACGGATCGGGGCATAATTTAATTTATAGATCTTGTCCATGTCTTCCGCCAGCTGGATACCTAGGTATTTTATGGAGTTCTCACACCATCTAAACGGGCAGGTTTGTGTGATTTTGTCTTCCATCTGTTTTGTGAGGGAGACTCCTAAAATCTCAGATTTGTTATAATTGATTAGGAAGTTTGTTAGTTTATTGAATACCTTCAGTTCCTCCATCAAGGGAGACATGGACCGATCGGGATTGGTGAGGGAAAATAGGATGTCATCAGCGAATAAAGAGAGTTTGTACTCCCTCCCCCCCAACTATCAGGCCTGAGATATCTTTGTTTAGTCTAATACTAGTGGCTAGGGCTTCCAGAAGACAAACAGTAGGGGGGAAAGGGGACACCCCTGGCGTGTGCCGTTAGATATCTGGAGGGGTTGTGATAGGATACCATTTAGGGTTATTCTCGCGCTCGGACGCGAGTACAAAGCAAAGATTCTCTGTAACATAGTGTCTCCTAACCCAAATGACTTTAAAGTTGTCTTAAGGAATAGCCAACTCACTCGGTCGAAGGCGTTCTCCGCGTCTGTGGATAACCACACCGCGGGAATGCCCTCGACCTTTGCATGCCACATTAGGTGCATGTTGCGGACTGTGTTGTCCTTGGCCTCTCTGCTAGGTATGAAACCAACTTGGTCCTGGTGGATTATAAAGGGGAGGGTTTGATTAAGCCTGGTTGCTAATATTTTTGAGTATATTTTAATGTCGCAGTTTAATAACGATATTGGCCGGTAGTTGGGTATTAAGTCTGTTGATTTACCCGGCTTTGGGAGGACTGTAATATGGGCTTGTAAAGCTAATGGGGGGAATGGTTTATTGCCATCTATATCCTGAAAATAAGTTAAGAGATGAGGGGCTAGTATGTTTTTGAATTTAGTGTAGTATGCGTTTCCAAAGCCATCTGGGCCTGGTGCTTTACCTATCGGGAAGGATGAGATAGCATCTTTAACCTCTTTAAGGGTGAATGGCGAGTCTAGTTCTGTCTGTTGGTCTGTAGTAAGGGTAGGGAGGTGTAATTTAGATAGGAAGTTTGAGATTTCCTGTTCTGTCGCGAGCGGTCGGTCCCCCTCTAGGTTATATAGCCCCTCATAATAATTTCTAAACTGGTCCGCAATGTCTCTCGATGTCGACCAGGTCTTTCCCTTATGATCTTTTATCGTCAGTATGTGGCATTTGTTAGTGCGTTGACGTAACATTCTAGCTAGTAGTTTGCCTTGTTTGTTATAACCCTCATAGAATGTTTTTTTGAGGAACAGAGCTGCTTGTTTAGTTTCTTGCCCAAGGAGCAAGTTGAGCTGTTCTCTCTTATGTTGTATGCTAGCAAGGAGGGACAGGTTACCTGGAAAGTTTTTATGTATTTCTTGTAGTTTTCCCAGCTCTTCTAACAGTGAATGTAAAAATTGGGATCTCTGTTTATTTCTTGCTACTGTCAATGCTATGATCTCCCCTCTAATTACGCACTTATATGCTTCCCATATATACTGTATGTCTACATCTGGGGTACAGTTTGTATTGAAGTATGTTTCTAGGGAGTTATAAATCTGTGTATGTATAATTGGGTCTTTCAATAGGGTTTCATCCAGTTTCCACGTCTTATCGTGTCTCTGTGAGGTAGGCCATCTAAGAGTACAACTGACCATTGCATGGTCTGACCATGTTATCGGTGAGATGTCGGTATGCCTCACTAATGCAAGACTTGTCACGTCTATAAAAATGTAATCAATTCTTGAATAGGCTCTGTGCGGATGGGAGTAGAATGTGTAGTCTTTTGTGTGTGGGTGGAATAGTCTCCATGTGTCGTGTATTACCAAATCCTTTAAGTCAGCCTTTATTGACCGTAATGTTTTCTGTGGTATCGAAGATATCCCTCTGGAGCAATCTATGTCAGGTTCTATAGCTATATTGAAGTCCCCTCCCAAACCAAACTTCCCTTGGCGTGATCTAATATGGTGTTTTTGAGGCTGTGAAAAAATTCCGGTGTTGTGCTATTAGGGGCATATATGTTAGTCAACGTCATCTTGTTAAAGAGCCTACCTGTTAGTATAATGAACCTCCCGCTTTTATCTTTATGTATGTGTGTGGGATGAAACGGAATGCCTTTTTTAATAATGATGCCTACCCCATTGTGTTTAGTAGAATTTGAAGCTAGGAATACCTGTCCGAATTTGTTGAGGGAAACTATGGGTTGTCTACCCCTTTTAAAATGCGTCTCCAGTATCAGAACTATGTCGCAGTGGAGTCGCCTATATTCCCTTATTGCCATGGAACGTTTTTGAGGGGAATTGAGACCCTTTACATTATGAGAGATTATTTTGATCTGTAATGAGTCATCTGTCATTGTGTGTGCATGTAAACAGGCTGTGCTTAAATGAGATTATATGGGGCCCAGAGCGTGACATACCTTGTATCCACATTTCCATGATAGTTGCCATTGGTATTAGACTGAAAATCTGGGAGAAGAGTATTCCGTACCTTAGAGTTTCAAAGCCAGTAGAAAGATAACAAGAACATTCTGCAAACATAAACAAACCTTGTGAGTTACCTGTAACTGATCCTACTATATTTGTGACTATAACTTCATAAACATGTTTTTTCCTAGTTGGAAAATGACAAACTCGTAACTTAAATTTGTGTAGCATCTGATACACAATTTACTAGGGGGACGAATGGTGTTAGTTAAACATCAGAGCCGGTCTATTTTAATTTCTATTTTTAGGCTCAATTGGGGAGATATACAACAGAACATAAATATGAATATCTTGAACAAAATGAAATAGCAAGGTAACAATGAATTACATGTACTGTAATACCTGAGAGTAATGATCTACCTGGAGTGACAGACATTTTTATTGTTGGTTACCTCAATAACCCAGTCCTCGCTATGTGTGCTCCTGTGGGGCAAAATTAGCACACTAACCCCCATGGGGGTATCACAAAGAATATAGAGTGGAAAGTTCAACAGCTTTAGCTGAGGTGGGTAAAAGTGTTCACTCCATTTACTGTGAATATGATACAGTCCATAAAAGCCTCCTCTCTCTCATGGTTCACGTGGCTTCTGTAGGGGAAGCTGGAACGGCTTTAAATCTTTTTGCTGGGACTTTAGACCAGTTGGGCCGCTGTTCTTTGGGCCTTTCTCCACGTCGATCTTCTTTTTCTGCCGGGATATCCAATACTTTTTCTGAGGGCAGTTCGAATGCAATATTAAGTTTCTTGGACAATGTCTCTAGGTCGTTGTAATTTTTGTAGATTATTTGAGACCCATTGTGGTGGATGATGAGGCTAAATGGATACCCCCATCTGTATCTAATATTGTTTTCCTGGAGTTTTGTGGTGATGAATCGTACTTCTCTCCTTTTTTGGATGGTTTGAGGGCATAAGTCCTGGAAAATCTGAAGAGAGTGACCATGAAAGGAAAGAGACTGACAATTTCTGGCTGCTTGCCATATTTCTTCTCTTAAAGTGAACTTCAACAGACGCAGAATAACATCCCTGGGCGGTGCTGGAGGTTTTGGGGGGGGTCTCAGGGCCCTGTGGATTCTTTCAATATCTTCGGAGGCCAGCGGGTTGGATCTGGGTAATAAAAACTGGAACAACTCTTTGACATATGATTTTAAATTCTCTTGGGGGACTTCTTCTGGCATGCCTCTTATTCTTAAGTTATTCCTCCTTCCTCTGTTGTCCAGATCCTCTAATTTATCTTGTAAAGTTTGAATAATGGAATCTTGTATCGTTAGTTGTTGGATATTAGAGCTCACTAGATTGTTTAGATTGTCTTGGCCGTCTTCCAAATAGTCAATTCTAGCGCCCATTTCATTCAGATCTTTTTTGAGATCTCTTATTTCCCCTTTAATAAAAGTCTTAAGGGATTCAATGTCTGTTTTGGAGGGCAAGCTTGCTATCTGGGACTGTATAGAGCGCAAAGAGTCCCTTTGAATGGCTGCACAATCTGTAGCTGTATCCACTGGATTGGCCTCTTGAGTCTGTATTATTTCTGTCATGTTGCCTTCTTGTGTGTGGAAAAAGGTAGAGACCGAGGGAGTCAGGGCAGGGGGTTTAGTCTGTTTCTCTGACTTGTTTCCTTTCTTGGAAGTCATTTCCTTGATTATGGGTCAGCGAGTTGTAATAGGAAGCTACTTGACTGATCCCTTTAAGTATGGTTGCCCCTTTTTATTTCTTTCGTGGGGATGTGATGTGTACTTTTGGATACAATCAGTTCTGCAGCGGTTAGTGTGGTTCCCAAACCTCAATAAAATTAAAAGTTCTGGAGCCGCTAAGTGTGACAAACACAGTCAAGTTTATGTTATGCAAGATTTTGCTAGCGTAGGTTTGCTACTCTTTGTATGGGAGGTATTCCTTGCTATATAAATATATATGCTGATTCTTCTTGTCTTGCAGTCTAGTTTTACTGTGAGCTCGTTTTTAGTGATAATTGATGCCCCTCTTCATACATAATAAACAAGCCTGTTCTGTGCTGCTTTTTGCTTTTAAGGAGTTCAGTCCCTCACCAATGTTTTTCCTGGGTAACTGCCACGTGGGTGTTGAATATAGCTAAGGCCCAGGTACTGCTTGTTGTTTCGATTTAAGGGTTTAAATTTATCAGAAGGCCTCTATGCTAGTGTGATTTATTAGCCTGTGAGCTGCTTCTGTGGCTTGTATCTGTGTTTCTTGTGCTGTTGGATTCTGTCTAGGCGCGCTAGCAAGTGTTAGTGTCGCCCACGTGGTTGGCCGTTATTTTAAAGTTGGCCTATTTTATCAGTGATTTTATGTTTCTCCTGATCAGAGGCTTATTATATGCCAGCCCACAGGGCCCCTCCGGTGTTGTTTACAGTTATGGGGGGATTATTCTGCATATCGCCTCCCCCGTTACTTTTACCTTTCAAGTGTCCATTTCTTGCAGCTCTCTTCTTGTTCCGTTTGCCCCTTACTCCACACCCTCCTGCCCCAGATCTCACCTTTGGGCAAAACGAGGGTCTAGTGGTGTCTTATTCCTTAATTTTATGTAGCGATCTCATCGCGGTGGTCTCCTTATGTGTTCTGCCTGAGTTTTAGAGAGGCAAGATGGCGCCCGGCATTCTCACAGCCCTGCACTCCTCTCCTTGCAAGAGCCAGACTGTTCCTTCCTGCACTCTGGAAACTGATCAGATGTGTTCCTACGTTCTTCTGCTCCCGTTACAGTGCTTTTTGTCCCCAATTGACATGCTTCTGTAGGCTCTGATGAACTAACAGCAACGGAGCTCCTTCACACTGCTGCCATGTCCCAGCACGGCGTAACTCCGCCCCCCTGATTATGACTTATGTTTTTAAAAGGATTCAGACTGTCTAAACCAGGGGTCAGCTACATCGGGCACCCAGATGTTTTAAGACTACATTTCCCATGATGCTCAGACAGCCTAAAGAGTATCTCAGCATCATGGGAAATCTAGATCCAAAACACCTGGGGGCCCAAGGTTGCTGACCCCTGGTCTAAAGAACCCATGGATCCCGCTTATAATGTTATAATTATATTCTGGTATTTAAATATAAAAATACCTATAAGTAAATTTTAAAAAATAGCCATTCTAAAGTACTAACTCAAATAATCTTTAGGTTAGATTGTTACATTTAGATTGTTTGCAGATTGGTTATGTCCTCTACAGTATTTAAAGGGATATGAAAGGCTCAATTTCTCTCCAGATTGTTGCAGAGTTTAATAGAAAAGCAAAGAATAGTCAAATACCTTCTGTTAGTGTTTTTTCCTGGTTTCGCTGCAATCATCTAATGAAATACAGGCAATTTCCAATCCAACTGTGGGACTCCTTAGTATAGTCCAATCACAGTGGGCAACCTGGGATCTGTTTGCATCAGCCCCTCCTGGTTGCACGCATGTAGTCATGCATGCCCAGATAATTTTGTGTTAGCCACTTATTTAGTGACTTATTTAGTGACAGAGGTCAGTCTAATTATTTTGTAAGCTACAGATGTAGAAACAACCTATTTTATAACTCTTCATTTATCTAAATTTTTAAGCTACAGGTGTAACGACACCCTTATTTGAAATATGAAATTTCTAATAAAACAACATAATATATAATAAAGCTACCAAAGTAGCAAAAATGTATTGTGAAAACTGCTTTAATCTATATATAAACATTTCTACAGGTGTAGTGACAGCCGTTTTTATGTTCAACTGTCCTATATATATAATAAATATACCAGTTTAGCCAAACCCTATTTGCCAAACTTATTGAAAATGTATATTTATATAGCCAACAGGTATAGTGACAACCTTATCTGGATGGACTGTTGTCCTAAATATATGGCAAATATAGTATAAAGAAGGCTACTGATGTAGAAATAATATTTATTTTTGTTATAATGATATTGTTATAGCAACACTTTAATTAGCTATAAAAAAGGCTAACATTACAGAAAATAAAAAATCTAATTACCAAATTTAACAAAATTTAACCTAATCCCTATGGCCTAGATTTGGAGTTTGGCGGTAGCCGTGAAAACCAGCGTTAGAGGCTCCTAACGCTGGTTTTAGGCTACCGCCGGTATTTGGAGTCATTCAAAAAAGGGTCTAACGCTCACTTTTCAGCCGCGACTTTTCCATACAGCAGATCCCCTTACGTCAATTGCGTATCCTATCTTTTCAATGGGATCTTTCTAACTCCGGTATTTAGAGTCGTGTCTGAAGTGAGCGTTAGAAATCTAACGACAAGACTCCAGCCGCAGAAAAAAGTCAGTAGCTAAGAGCTTTCTGGGCTAACGCCGGTTTATAAAGCTCCTAACTACTGTACTCTAAAGTACACTAACACCCATAAACTACCTATGTACCCCTAAACCGAGGTCCCCCCACATCGCCGCCACTCGATTAAATTTTTTTTAACCCCTAATCTGCCGATCCGCCTCCTACGTTATACTTATGTACCCCTAATCTGCTGCCCCTAACACCGCCGACCCCGATATTATATTTATTAACCCCTAACCTGCCCCCCACAACGTCGCAGCCAGCTACCTACAATAATTAACCCCTAATCTGCCGACCGCAAAGAGCCGCCACCTACATTATAGCTATGTACCCCTAATCTGCTGCCCCTAACACCGCCGACCCCTATATTATATTTATTAACCCCTAATCTGCCCCCCTCAACATCGCCTCCACCTGCCTACACTTATTAACCCCAAATCTGCCGAGCGGACCACACCGCTACTATAATAAAGTTATTAACCCCTAATCCGCCTCACTAACCCTATAATAAATAGTATTAACCCCTAATCTGCCCTCCCTAGCATCGCCGACACCTAACTTCAATTATTAACCCCTAATCTGCCGATTGGAGCTCACCGCTATTCTAATAAATGTATTAACCCCTAAAGCTAAGTCTAACCCTAACACTAACACCCCCCTAAATTAATATCATTTTAATCTAACGAAATTAATTAACTCTTATTAAAAAAATTATTCCTATTTAAAGCTAAATACTTAAATGTAAAATAAATCCTAATATAGCTACAATATAAATAATAATTATATTATAGCTATTTTAGGATTTATATTTATTTTACAGGTAACTTTGTATTTATTTTAACTAGGTACAATAGCTATTAAATAGTTAAGAACTATTTAATAGCTAAAATAGTTAAAATAATTACAAAATTACCTGTAAAATAAATCCTAACCTAAGTTACAATTAAACCTAACACTACACTATCAATAAATTAATTAAATAAAATACCTATAATTATCTACAATTAAACCTAACACTACACTATCAATAAATAAATTAAATACAATTCCTACAAATAAATACAATGAAATAAACTAACTAAAGTACAAAAAATAAAAAAGAACTAAGTTACAAAAAATAAAAAAATATTTACAAACATTAGAAATATATTACAACAATTTTAAACTAATTAACCCCTAATCTGCCGACCGCAAAGCACCGCCACCTACGTTATATTTATGTACCCCTAATCTGCTGCCCCTAACACCGCCGACCCCTATATTATATTTATTAACCCCTAATCTGCCCCCCTCAACGTCGCCTCCACCTGCCTACACTTATTAACCCCTAATCTGCCGAGCGGACCGCACCGCTATTATTATAAAGTTATTAACCCCTAATCCGCCTCACTAACCCTATAATAAATAGTATTAACCCCTAATCTGCCCTCCCTAACATCGCCGACACCTAACTTCAAACATTAACCCCTAATCTGCCGACTGGAGCTCACCGCTATTCTAATAAATGTATTAACCCCTAAAGATAAGTCTAACCCTAACACTAACACCCCCCTAAATTAAATATAATTTTAATCTAACGAAATTAATTAACTCTTATTAAATAAATTATTCCTATTTAAAGCTAAATACTTACCTGTAAAATAAACCCTAATATAGCTACAATATAAATTATAATTATATTATAGCTATTTTAGGATTAATATTTATTTTACAGGTAACTTTGTATTTATTTTAACCAGGTACAATAGCTATTAAATAGTTAAGAACTATTTAATAGCTAAAATAGTTAAAATAATTACAAAATTACCTGTAAAATAAATCCTAACCTAAGTTACAATTAAACCTAACACTACACTATCAATAAATTAATTAAATAAACTACCTACAATTACCTACAATTAACCTAACACTACACTATCAATAAATTAATTAAATACAATTCCTACAAATAAATACAATTAAATAAACTAGCTAAAGTACAAAAAAATAAAAAAGAACTAAGTTACAAAAAATAAAAAAATATTTACAAACATAAGAAAAATATTACAACAATTTTAAACTAATTACACCTACTCTAAGCCCCCTAATAAAATAACAAAGCCCCCCAAAATAAAAAAATGCCCTACCCTATTCTAAATTACTAAAGTTCAAAGCTCTTTTACCTTACCAGCCCTGAAAAGGGCCCTTTGCGGGGCATGCCCCAAGAAGTTCAGCTCTTTTGCCTGTAAAAAAAAACATACAATACCCCCCCCCAACATTACAACCCACCACCCACATACCCCTAATCTAACCCAAACCCCCCTTAAATAAACCTAACACTAAGCCCCTGAAGATCTCCCTACCTTGAGTAGTCTTCACCCAGCCGAGCCAAATTCTTCATCCAAGCGGAGCAAGAAGAGGTCCTCCATCCGGTAGAAGTCTTCATCCAAGCGGGGCAGAAGAGGTCTTCCATCCGATTGAAGTCTTCATCCAAGAGGCATCTTCTATCGTCATCCATCCGGAGCGGAGCCGCAGCATTCTGAAGACCTCCGACGCGGAACATCCATCCTGGCCGACGACTGAACGACGAATGACGGTTCCTTTAAATGACGTCATCCAAGATGGCGTCCCTCAAATTCCGATTAGCTGATAGGATTCTATCAACCAATCGGAATTAAGGTAGGAATATTCTGATTGGCTGATGGAATCAGCCAATCAGAATCAAGTTCAATCCGATTGGCTGATCCAATCAGCCAATCAGATTGAGCTCGCATTCTATTGGCTGTTCCGATCAGCCAATAGAATGCGAGCTCAATCTGATTGGCTGATTGGATCAGCCAATCGGATTGAACTTGATTCTGATTGGCTGATTCCATCAGCCAATCAGAATATTCCTACCTTAATTCTGATTGGCTGATAGAATCCTATCAGCCAATCGGAATTCGAGGGACGTCATCTTGGATGACGTCATTTAAAGGAACCGTCATTCGTCGTTCAGTCGTCGGCCAGGATGGTTGTTCCGCGTCAGAGGTCTTCAGGATGCTGCCGCTCCGCTCCAGATGGATGACGATAGAAGATGCCTCTTGGATGAAGACTTCAATCGGATGGAAGACCTCTTCTGCCCCGCTTGGATGAAGACTTCTACCGGATGGAGGACCTCTTCTTGCTCCGCTTGGATGAAGAATTTGGCTCGGCTGGGTGAAGACGACTCAAGGTAGGGAGATCTTCAGGGGCTTAGTGTTAGGTTTATTTAAGGTGGGTTTGGGTTAGATTAGGGGTATGTGGGTGGTGGGTTGTAATGTTGGGGGGGGGCATTGTATGGTTTTTTTTACAGGCAAAAGAGCTGAACTTCTTGGGGCATGCCCCGCAAAGGGCCCTGTTCAGGGCTGGTAAGGTAAAAGAGCTTAGAACTTTAGTAATTTAGAATAGGGTAGGGCATTTTTTTATTTTGGGGGGCTTTGTTATTTTATTAGGGGGCTTAGAGTAGGTGTAATTAGTTTTAAAATTGTTGAAATATATTTCTAATGTTTGTAAATATTTTTTTATTTTTTGTAACTTAGTTCTTTTTTATTTTTTGTACTTTAGTTAGTTTATTTCATTGTATTTATTTGTAGGAATTGTATTTAATTTATTTATTGATAGTGTAGTGTTAGGTTTAATTGTAGATAATTATAGGTATTTTATTTAATTAATTTATTGATAGTGTAGTGTTAGGTTTAATTGTAACTTAGGTTAGGATTTATTTTACAGGTAAATTTGTAATTATTTTAACTATTTTAGCTATTAAATAGTTCTTAACTATTTAATAGCTATTGTACCTGGTTAAAATAAATACAAAGTTACCTGTAAAATAAATATTAATCCTAAAATAGCTATAATATAATAGCTATTAAATAGTTCTTAACTATTTAATAGCTATTGTACCTGGTTAAAATAAATACAAAGTTACCTGTAAAATAAATATTAATCCTAAAATAGCTATATTATAATTATAATTTATATTGTAGCTATATTAGAATTTATTTTACAGGTAAATATTTAGCTTTAAATAGGAATAATTTATTTAATAAGAGTTAATTAATTTCGTTAGATTAAAATTATATTTAACTTAGGGGGGTGTTAGTGTTAGGGTTAGACTTAGCTTTAGGGGTTAATACATTTATTAGAATAGCGGTGAGCTCCAGTCGGCAGATTAGGGGTTAAAAATTGAAGTTAGGTGTCGGCGATGTTAGGGAGGGCAGATTAGGGGTTAATACTATTTATTATAGGGTTAGTGAGGCGGATTAGGGGTTAATAACTTTATAATAATAGCGGTGCGGTCCGGTCGGCAGATTAGGGGTTAATAAGTGTAGGCAGGTGGAGGCGACATTGTGGGGGGCAGATTAGGGGTTAATAAATATAATATAGGGGTCGGCGGTGTTAGGGGCAGCAGATTAGGGGTACATAGGGATAATGTAAGTAGCAACGGTTTACGGAGCGGCAGATTAGGGGTTAATAATAATATGCAGGGGTCAGCAATAGCGGGGGCGGCAGAATAGGGGTTAATAAGTGTAAGGTTAGGGGTGTTTAGACTCGGGGTACATGTTAGTGTTAGGTGCAGACGTAGGAAGTGTTTCCCCATAGGAAACAATGGGGCTGTGTTAGGAGCTGAACGCGGCTTTTTTGCAGGTGTTAGGTTTTTTTTCAGCTCAAACAGCCCCATTGTTTCCTATGGAGGAATCGTGCACGAGCACGTTTTTGAGGCTGGCCGCGTCCGTAAGCAACTCTGGTATCGAGAGTTGAAGTTGCGTTAAATATGCTCTACGCTCCTTTTTTGGAGCCTAACGCAGCCATTCTGTGGACTCTCAATACCTGAGTTATTTTAAAGGTGTGGCCAGAAAAAAGCCAGCGTTAGATACGCGGGTCGTTACCGACAAAACTCTAAATCTAGCCGTATGAAAATAAAAAAGACCCCCCAAAATAAAAACACCCCCACCTCTAAGAATAAACTTTTTGCAAGGCATTGCCCCAAGATAATCAGCTCTTTTTCAAGAAAATACACAAAGCCCCCCTAACAGTAGTTTATTCTTAGAGTAGGGGGTGTTTTTATTTTGGGGGGTCTTTTTTATTTTCATAGGGATTAGGTTTAATTTTGTTAAATTTGATAATTTGATTTTTTTATTTTCTGTAATGTTAGCTTTTTTATTTTTTGTAAACTTATTTTTTTTGTAACTTTAGAATGTATTAGTTTAGGTAATATGGGTTTATTTAATGGGTTGTTAGATTAGGGGTTGTTAGGTTAGGGGTTGTTAGGTTAGGGGGTGTTAGGTTAGGGGGTGTTAGGTTAAGGGGTGTTAGGTTAGGGGGTGTTAGGTTAGTGTACTGTACTTAGTTATTTAAATAGTTATTTGCGTTGTGAGTTTTGGTGGTTTAAAGGGTTAATAGGGTAAATAGGTTTATTGCGATGTAGGGGTTTTGTGGTTTAGGGGTTAATAGGGTAAATAGGTTTACTGCGATGTGGGGGTTTTGCGGTTTAGGGGTTAATACTTCGTATAGGATTTTCTTTTGTTATATTTCATGCAGGCGGTGTTTTTTTTTAATACTTGATTCGGGCGGTTAGTTTTTTTTTTTTAATACTTGATGCAGACGGTTAGTTTTTTAAAAAAAATACTTTAATGTGGGCGATTAGTTGTTGCTTTTGTAATGCCTTTGCTTA
Organism: Bombina bombina; assembly: GCF_027579735.1. NCBI lineage: Eukaryota > Metazoa > Chordata > Amphibia > Anura > Bombinatoridae > Bombina > Bombina bombina. The sequence continues at coordinate 1,109,143,818 of NC_069502.1, read as the reverse complement.
CGCTGCATCCCGGTGGATTCCGAAAATGGCAGGGTGGTGATAGAATCCACCAGCTTCGCTGCATCCAGGTGAATTCTTTTGTCCTCGCGCTGCCTACATTCCATTGAGGATGCGTGCGCAACTGCCGACGGCGACGGACCTTACAAACGCAATTATAGTATAGATGTATTCTGCAACGTCACTAGTATTGAGATCACACACCCTGTGGTGAGGAGCGAGAGAATATTATTGCGTTAAGATAGGATCATCCCCTATACGAGCAGTTTCTGTCTTATTGCAATATCTTCTGCGCATGCGATTAGGTCGGTGATAACTGCCCATGTGGACGCACATGAAGCTAATTAATAGGACAATATTTTTAACAAAAGACACAACCATTTTTAGGGGCTGGATTTGATGATCTCACCAAGGGAAAAAATAATATTGTTGGAAGCTTCATTTAGCATGCAAGTAAATTGTATTTAATCTGAATTACATTTTCTATTTTCTAGTTTTTTATGTGGTCATAGAAACATACTTTTATAACCCTTTAAAGGGACAGTCAAGTCCAAAAAAAAACTTTCATGTTTTAAATGGGGCATGCAATTTTAAACAACTTCCCAATTTACTTTTATCACCACTTTTGCTTTGTTCTATTGGTATTCTTAGTTGAAAGCTAAAACTAGGAGGTTCATATGCTAATTTCTTAGACCTTGAAGACTGCCTCTAATCTGAATACATTTTGACCACTAGAGGGCATTAGTTCACATGTTTCATATAGATAACATTGAGCTCATGCACGTAAAGTGACCTAGGAGTGAGCACTGATTGGCTAAACTGCATGTCTGTCAAAAGAACTGAAATAAGGGGGCAGTCAGCAGAAGCTTAAATACAAGATATTACAGAGGTAAAACGTGTATTATTATAACTGTGTTGGTTATGCAAAACTGGGGAATGGGTAATAAAGGGATTAACTTTCTTTTTAAACAACAAAAATTCTGGTGTTGACTGTCCCTTTAAATTGTAATTTTTCGTCTACCAACAAACCTGTTGTATATGACTTAACCCATTAAGGGCTAGATTATGAGTAGTGTGCTGTTGCGCGCAAGCAATATTAGATTTATCGCGGGTGTTTGCACGCGTCAGAAGTAACGCGCTCATTAAAAGTTGAAAGTAAACTCATTTGCTCAAGCACAGTTGAATTTAACGCGTATCAGGTTATCGCGATTTAAGAACTCTAGTTAACTGTTATTCTCGAATAAAAAGTGTCACAAGAAACATCAAACATACATTTCACAGTACAGTTACTCTAATAATAACACTGTCTCATAACAATTATTTAAAAATATATTGTAATAAAAAGTTATAAAGGTTCAAAGATATGAGGTTTCAGGTATTAGAAAAAATAAAGGCTGTAAAGGGCTTTAACAGAGATACATACATATACGTGTCTGTGTATATGTGTGTGTATATATATATATATATATATATATATATATATATATACAGTATATATATATATACAGGGAGTGCAGAATTATTAGGCAAGTTGTATTTTTGAGGATTCATTTTATTATTGAACAACAACCATGTTCTCAATGAACCCAAAAAACTAATTAATATCAAAGCTGAAAAGTTTTGGAAGTAGTTTTTAGTTTGTTTTTAGTTATAGCTATTTTAGGGGGATATCTGTGTGTGCAGGTGACTATTACTGTGCATAATTATTAGGCAACTTAACAAAAAACAAATATATACCCATTTCAATTATTTATTTTTACCAGTGAAACCAATATAACATCTCAACATTCACAAATATACATTTCTGACATACAAAAACAAAACAAAAACAAATCAGTGACCAATATAGCCACCTTTCTTTGCAAGGACACTCAAAAGCCTGCCATCCATGGATTCTGTCAGTGTTTTGATCTGTTCACCATCAACATTGCGTGCAGCAGCAACCACAGCCTCCCAGACACTGTTCAGAGAGGTGTACTGTTTTCCCTCCTTGTAAATCTCACATTTGATGATGGACCACAGGTTCTCCATGGGGTTCAGATCAGGTGAACAAGGAGGCCATGTCATTAGATTTTCTTCTTTTATACCCTTTCTTGCCAGCCACGCTGTGGAGTACTTGGACGCTTGGAGTAAGACAACATGCATAAAGAGGATGATGTGGTCAAAATACTAATTTGCCTAATAATTATGCACTCCCTGTATATATATATATATATATATATATATATATATATGCAGTGCTTTTTTAAAAAAGAAAAGGTGCCGGTACTCAAAAAAAAAGGTTCCGGTACTCATTGATTTTTTATTGATATATTCTGCTCAGTAACTTTGAGAAAAGCAAAGGGATACGATTATTTACAATGTTTGATGTATTTTGCAGACTCCTCTTGTGAAAACTAGAGTATTTACATGATGATTTCAAATATTACCTCTTATGAGTTGGCAGAGGTGGGGGTACTCAGTAGTAGTGAGTAGTGATGTCGCGAACCTAAAATTTTGCGTTTGCGAACAGCATGAAAGACCCCATATGCCATTACTTCCTTTTGCACAATCGAGTACAGGTATGGCATCGATTTTAGGAACCCGGAGATAATTTTAGGAACCGGGAGATGGAAAAAGATGCTTGGACACCCAGTACAGGTCATTCTCCTTCAGCCTTTTGATACGAGGGTCCCTCAACAGGCACGACAGCATGAAAGACCCCATATGCCATTACTTCCTTTTGCACAATCGAGTACAGGTATGGCATCGATTTTAGGAACCCAGAGATGATTTTAGGAACCGGGAGATGGAAAAAGATGCTTGGACACCCAGTACAGGTCATTCTCCTTTAGCCTTTTTATACGAGGGTCCCTCAACAGGCACGACAGCATGAAAGACCCCATATGCCATTACTTCCTTTTGCACAATCGAGTACAGGTATGGCATCGATTTTAGGAACCCGGAGATGATTTTAGGAACCGGGAGATGGAAAAAGATGCTTGGACACCCAGTACAGGTTGTTCTCCTTCAGCCTTTTTATACGAGGGTCCCTCAACAAGCACGACAGCATGAAAGACCCCCATATGCCATTATTTACTTTTGCACAAACGAATACAGGTATGGCATCGATTTTAGGAACCCGGAGATGATTTTAGGAACCGGGAGATGGAAAAAGATGCATGGACACCCAGTACAGGTCGTTCTCCTTCAGCCTTTTTATACGAGGGTCCCTCAACAGGCATGACAGCATGAAAGACCCCATATGCCATCACTTCCTTTTGCACACTCGAGTACAGTTATGGCATTGATTTTAGGAACCCAGAGATGATTTTAGGACCCGGGAGATGGAAAAAGATGCTTGGACACCCAGTGCAGGTCGTTCTCCTTCAGCCTTTTTATACGAGGGTCCCTCAACAGGCACGACTGCATGAAAGACCCCATATGCCATTACTTCCTTTTGCACAATCGAGTACAGGTATGGCATCAATTTTAGGAACCCGGAGATGATTTTAGGAACTGGGAGATGGAAAAAGATGCTTGGTTGGTCCGGCCACGAGATAGATAGATAGATACATAGATTAGATAGATAGATCAATAGATGCAATATACATTTGATAGATACGATAGATAGATAGATAGATAGATAGATAGATAGATAGATAGATAGATTTGATAGATAAATAGATAGATTTGATAGATAGATAATTTCCCAGACAGAGAATTACAAGACAGGCGGTCTGTGACCCATGGTAAGGTTCCCAGAGGCAGTTGGGGGGCCCGAGGCTCTGAATTTGGGGCACTGCGCATGCAATCTACTGTGCCACCAGATATGAGTGGTGTGTTAAGTAGTACTATTCTTACCAGTTTAATCCCTGTTACGTCCCCCATCAGGGGACGTGTATATGGCATTGATTTATGAAATTTTGGCCGTGTACCTTCCACTGCGGTGTCCCAATAGCTACAAATTTTTGGAATGCCTCAGACTCCACCAGCTTGTATGGTAAAAGCTGGCGGGCTAAGAGTTCAGACAAGCCAGCTGTCAGACGCTGGGCAAGGGGGTATGTTTGTGACATTGGCTTCTTACGCTCAAACATGTCCTTGACAGACACCTTGACAGACACCGGGTCAAGGTTCCGAGCGGAAGCTCTAGAAGATTGGGTGTCCTGTGTTAGCCAGTCAACTATGTGCTACGAAGTTTTCGAGTTCAGGGTACGTGGCCTCTGAACACTGGGCATTATTCTAGGGACAAAGGGAATCACAGCACTACGACAACGACGGCCCCTGCGGGGTGGCCTGCCTCTGCCTGTCATTTTTTTTTTATTAGTGGTACTATGCGTGCAAGCTACTGTGACAACAGATATGAGTGGTGTGTTAAGTAGTACTATTCTTATCAATTTAATCCCTGTTACGTCCCCTATCAGGGGACGTGTATATGGCATGGATTTTAGGAACCGGGAGATGGAAAAAGATGCTTTGTCGGTCCTCCTACTTCAAATTTGGGGAACTGTGCTTGCAATCTAATGTGCCACCAGATAGGAGTGGTGTGTTAAGTAGTACTATTCCTATCAGTTTAATCCCTGTTATGTGCCTTTTTTTTTGGTTTGATTTTTGAAGCCACAGTGCAGCACCAGAGGCCAGAAAAATTTGGCATGTACACATGCCTGAAAAATTAGGTATTGTTGCAGATGCTGCTGTAGCAGCAGCCAGAAAAATTGATGTTTGTTTCCCTGGCAGAAAGTGCCCTAAAACATGGCGGCTTGAACCCTAGTTGGTGGCGGATAAGTCACGCAAGTCATCCTGCATTCAGAGATAAAATACAGCAGCGTGTGGACCATTTTTAGCCCAAGGCAGCTCATCTCATCAGGCCTATTTTACTCGAATGTATCGCCCAATGTCAGTCCCTTCGGGATCCATCCCTCATTAATCTTAATAAAGTTGAGGTAATCGAGACTTTTTTGACCTAGACGACTTCGCTTCTCAGTGACAATACCTCCTGCTGCACTGAAGGTCCTTTCAACAGGACACTTGAAGCGGGGCAGGCCAGAAGTTCTATGGCAAATTGGGATAGCTCAGGCCACAGGTCAAGCCTGCACACCCAGTAGTCAAGGGGTTCATCGCTCCTCAGAGTGTCGAGATCTGCAGTTAAGGCGAGGTAGTCTGCTACCTGTCGGTTGAGGTCGTTCTCTGAGGCTGGACCCCCGAAGGGCTGTGGCGATGCATAGGAGTTAAAAAGGTCTGCATGTCCTCCATCAACAACACGTCTGTAAAGTGTCCTGTCCTTGCCGGCGTGGTCGTGGGAGGAGTATTACTTTCACCTCTTCCCCTGTTAGATTCCCGTTGTGCTGTGACATCATCCTTATACGCTGTGTAAAGCATACTTTTTAATTTATTTTTGAACTGCTCCATCCTTTCCGACTTGCGGAAATTCGGTAACATTTCAAGCACTTTATGCTTATACCAGGGGTCTAGTAGCGTGGACACCCAGTACGGTTCGAGTGTCCCTCAACAGGCACGACAGCATGAAAGACCCCATTTGCACAAGGTTGGATGCCGAGCTACTCATCAACGTTCCTCGTCCTCACTGATCTCACTGAAGGTATCTTCTTCCCCCCAGCCACGTACAACACCACGGGGTACCAGATAGGTGACAACGAGCACCCTGGGATGCCTGTTGTGCTTGGTCTTCCTCCTCCTCCTCAAAGCCACATTCCTCCTCTAACTCCTCTTCCTCACATTCCTCTTCCTGCGTTGCCGCTGGTCCAGCAAGCGATGCTGATAAGGCTGTTACTGGTGGTGATGGTGACCACAACTCTTCCTCTTCACGCTCATCTACGGCCTGATCCAGCACTCTTCGCAGGGCACGCTCCAGGAAGAAAACAAATGGTATGATGTCGCTGATGGTGCCTTCGGTGCAACTGACTAGGTTTTTCACCTCCTCAAAAGGACACATGAGCCTACAGGCATTGCGCATGAGCGTACAGTAACGTGGCAAAAAAATTCCCAGCTCCCCAGAGGCTGTCCTAGTACCCCGGTCATACGAATACTCGTTAACGGCTTTTTCTTGTTGGAGCAGACGGTCAAACATTAGGAGTGTTGAATTCCAACGTGTCTGGCTGTCGCAAATCAAGCGCCTCACTGGCAGGTTGTTTCGCCGCTGGATATCTGACAAGTGCGCCATGGCCGTGTAGGGAAAATGCCTGAAATGGCCACACACCTTCCTGGCCTGCTTCAGGACGTCCTGTAAGCCTGGGTACTTATGCACAAAGCGTTGTACAATCAGATTACACACATGTGCCATGCACGGCACATGTGTCAACTTGTCCAATTTCAATGCCGCCACCAAATTACTTCCGTTGTCAGAAACCACTTTGCCGATCTCCAGTTGGTGCGGAGTCAGCCACTGATCCACCTGTGCATTCAGGGCAGACAGGAGTGCTGCTGTGGTGTGACTTTCTGCTTTTATGCAAGTCAACCCCAAGACGGCGTGACACTGCCGTATCCGGGATGTGGAATAGTACCTGGGGAGCTGGGGGGGGTGCCGTTTTTTTTTTTTTTAAATATTTATTTATTTAACACAAAATAAGTGTACACATAACAGAAATCCACCTCTTTCTGCCACGCAGGGCTGGATATAACATGATATAAAAATAAAACAAAACAGTTAACAAAACAAAGTTGATTCATTTTGACAAATTACCAGCCCCCTTGTAGGAAATATAGTACACTTATCTGCATCCCCACTTCCAAACTTTTCCTTTTTTCTGATACTTTCCTCTTTTTAACTCAATTCTTGAATAACACCTATTGTACAACAACCTAGCTAAATATGCAATCTAACAAAAGCACCAAATACCCCTAAAAAGAAAGTCACATAAAATAAATATATTACAAAACAAAAAAAACAAAAAAAATTTTTAACTTGTTTGATGGCTATGTCTCTTTTGGGACCCCTGAGGAAAATACATTTAGCCTACAAACTGGCTCCAGCATGTACTGATAAGACCCTACATAACTCTGATTCTAACACAATTTAGTTTCCGAACAGGGAATTGCAGCAGCTGCTGCATTTCTGGAGGAAAAAAAAAAAAAAAAAAAAGGGAAAAAAAAAAAAAAAGGGGAAAAGGATTGCTCCCCTGCTGGGCCCTAACTCCCCCCACCATAATCAGTCCCTATCCCGTATTATACCAAATTCGGGGAAAATGACCAGCCAATACCTGGAGTTGCATATATGAGGTTTCCCTGAAAGGTTTGACCAGCCTAACCTGTACTTCCACTGGAAGAGATAAAATGAATGGTCCCCATTGATTAAAGAACTTGGCTAACCTTCCTTCCGACACGTCCTGTAAGTTCCACTGTTCTTGTGTAAAATGGATCACCAACGCATTTTTAAGCTCATTTAATTTAGGTGCTGCTTTTGCCTTCCAAGCTCTCAGTATTATATTACGGCCAAGAAATATAATCTGGTTAATTAATTTAAAGTTTCTAGGGGCGATTTGTGGCTGCACCAAAAAAAATATCTGCATTGATTGAAAGTGAAAATCTATCTTGAGAGAGGCCTGTATCCAGTATTCTACCCTGCACCAAAATTGCATAATCATAGGACAACTCCAAAAGAAATGTAGTAAATCAGCAGTATGAGAGGAACATTTGGGACACGCCGTCTGTGTCCTATACCAGTTAGTCAACCTAATAGGGGTCAAATATGTCATAAAGGATAGTTTGATTTGAGTCTCTCTCCACGTCGTCAGTACCCAGCTTTTCCAATTATTTTAAAGGTGTTCTCGATGGCCTGGACTATTCACCGCTGGAAAGAACCTATTCCATTTTGCAGCTATGAACTCTCTTTGAAGAACTGAAGACCCCTGATTCAGAAGGCTGTAAAATGGCGATATAGAATATAGGCCTCCCTGAAAGTTATTAATTTTCGCTTGGAATACCGAAAGAGCCCATTCTACTCCATAATTTTGCTTTAACTCAAAGAAAAAATGTCTTAGCTGCAGGTAGGCGTAGAAATCTTTATTCTCGAGCCCAAATGCATGTTTTAGTTCAAAAAAGGTTAAAGGCACGAAATTCGCATCTAGCATTTGGGCGACAAATACCAATCCTTTAGAAGACCATACCCTAAAAACTTTATCTGACAGACCTGGTGCAAAATTAGGGTTCCCCGTAATGGATAGATATTTTGAGACATAGGGTGAACAGCCCACAAGGGAGCAACATTTTTGCCATGCTAAAATGACATACCTATAAGTATTGAGCGCAAAAGTGAGGATGGAAGTGCATTCATAGGGCAATGTAGGATAGCATCCAACCGAAAAGGGGCCACCAGAGCTGTCTCCCAGAGTACTGGCGAAACCTGATCACATTGGGTTAACCAATCAACCGCTACCTTTAACCGAGCGGCCAAACTATAGAAGTATAAATTAGGAAGAGCTAAACCTGCCGCTTCTTTATTACACATGAGACGTACAGCAGAGATACGCACTCTGGCACCCTTCCAGATTAAGATTTAGAGCATGCCCTATTGTAGTTTTTTAATATCCCTTGTTGTGAATAGGGGATTGGAAGATTTGTAGTAGAGATAGGAATAATTTGAGGGAACAGAATGGTTTTTATAAGTTGTGACCCTAGCTGTTAAGGAAATAGGTAAATTCTTCCATCCTTCCATCTTATCTATACAATCTGAAAAACATTTACCGAAGTTTTAACTTATACCACTCATCTGGGTTCGCACTTAATTTAATGCCAAGATAGGATATCTGTGAAGTCTCGGCAAATGGATGATTGATATGACAATCTTTCCTATTGAGCCATAATAGTTCGGATTTAGTGAGGTTGATTTTATATCCCGAATCACGCCAAACGTTTGATTGCTTCAAGTAAACAGGACAGACTATGTTCAATATTGCTCAAACGCTAAAAGTATGTCGTCCCGCATACATTAATAATATTAATTTCTGATCTCCGACCCGAATCCCCTCTAGTTTTTCCCGCAGTAAGATTGCTAAGGGTTCTAGTGATATATTAAACAGCAGCGGGGATAATGGGCAGCCCTGACGCGTGCCCCGTTGTAGAACCATCCGTTGGGAAATCTGCCATTAATAAGTAGAGATGAAATAGGGGTGGAATATATTAGCTGTATCAATTTATGGAAGTGTCCTGTGAAGCCGAATTGTTCTAGAGAATAGAATAGATGTCTCCAGGCGATGCGATCGAGACGCTTTCTCTGCCGTCTAATGTTAATAAGGCAAGATCCACTCATATCCCTATATCTTGTTGTTCTGAACTTATTCCAGAAAAAATCTATCAGGGTCATGACCTTTCGTTTATTCCTAGAGGGGTTTTCTTCCTGCCATGAACCCAGATTGGTTTTCATGGATAATTGAGCCAAGCTGTGATTTTAATCTATTTGCTAGGATAGACGTTAACAATTTATATCCGTATTTAATACGGGATTGGGTCTATATGATTCTGGAAGATCTGGTTCTTTGTTTTTTTTTTAGGGATTAAAGATATGACCGCAGCTGCAAAATATGATGAACAATTATTATTCCCAATGAATAAAAATTAAACAGTTTTTCCCAATGTTAAAAATAACGTGTGGTTGAAGAATCCTATAAAATTCAATGGGAAAGACAGTCAGGTCCCGCTGCTTTATTCGTTTTGGCAGACTTAATAGCTGCCATAATCTCTTCCATCTCGATCGGTTTATTTATCCTCTGCCAGACTTTCTGGGGATATTTTAGGAATCTGGATCTTATCCCAAAATGCTGTCTGCTTATCTATCGGATACTCTTCGGCTGTATAAAGGGCACTAAAATAGTCAAAAAAGATCTTAGTAATGTCTGCATTATTAGTAAACCTGACTGTATTAGATCTAATAGCAGTTATGGGGTTCCTATGACTCTTTTTAGTGAGCTAGCCAAAAATTTGGCAGATCTGCCCATAAACCCTCCGTACAAGGGCTTTTTGCCTCTCTGAATATCTAACGCAGTTTTTTGTTTAATAAAAATATCTCGTGCCGTTTTGGCATCTATATACTTTCGCCACTTATCCTCGTGGTGATCATTCAGGTATAATCTATACGCATTTTTTACTTGGTTGCTCAGTTGGGTTTCTTGCTGTCTGATTCTTTTCTTTGAGTTTACAGATATAGGCTTTGATATTACCTCTTATTACGGCTTTGGCTGCTTCCCAATATACCTCTGGCTTCTTTTTATAATCTTTTTGATAAGTTTTCATAATCTCTCCAGTGTTTTTGATCAGCCAGTTTCTGAAAATTGATATTGTTCACTAAATATCTGGGGGAAAAAATATTTTGATTAGTAGTGCGTTGACACTTGCTGTGTATTGAGTTGATAATGTAATCACTGCATGATCTGAAATTGTTATCTCTTTTATGTCTGTTTCCCATTCTAAACCGGTCATAGAATCTGCCACCAGAAAGAGGTCTATCCTGGACAGGGATTGCTGGCCTTTTGCTAGACATGTGAAAGCTCTCACATCTGGGTTTTGAATGCGCCAAATATCTATTAACCCTAATTGCGTAAGAAATTTTTTAAGAATATGCGTCTTTCTGTCACGAACAGCCTTGTGATCTTTACTTGCCCTGTCCAGAATAGGGTCCGCTGTTATGTTAAAATCCCCCGCCACTATAAGATTCTGACCTATGAATTTGTGAAGATGAAGAACCATCTTGTCCCAGAATGCCTTATCCGTTTTGTTTGGCCCACTTATATGTTGCAAAAATACAAAGTGTGTTTTGTTAATAGTGATTTCTGCGATTATATAGCGACCTTCCTGATCTATAGTTAGACCGACTCTATTTTATATTCTAAATTTTTTATTTAAAGAATAGCTACTCCTCTTTTATGTGCATTAAACGGCGCCGCAATTACTTCCCCTACCCAATTAGTTTGAAGTTTCCCCATTTCCACACTTTTCAGATGAGTTCTCTTGTAAAAAAGGCGAGATCTGGTTTTAGTTTGGCTTAAATGTTTAATTATGGACTTTCTTTTTATTGGGGGAGTTTATACCCCCCACATTCCAAGACGCCAACTTAAGCATGTTCTAACATATGTCGACGAGAAAAACAGAGCTATGTCTCGCCCCTATATTCGCATTCATGCATCCAATGCATTTGTGCAGGGGGAAGCTCGGCCGCGGGAGAAGGGGAGTGGGGGGGGGAAGGAAACAACAGAAGGAAGAAAAAAAAAAAACCCCAGCGCTATCTACAATTTTATAAACGCATCCAGTAAAAAAAAAAAACACTATTTCCCATTCTGGATCCATTTACTGACTTCCCAAGACATTTACGTTACCGACTACTAATCATTCTATGTCCATTTTTTTACATAGAGACCTGGCTTCCTCACTATTGTTTACCACTTATAGAACCCCTGCCTTATTGATTAAAAGTTTAGCTGGATAGACCAATCTAACACTACATTCTGCTTTGGCTAAATTTATCAAAGAAAGGGAGACATTTCTCTCCGCTTGGCCCTAGTTTCCGCGGAAAAATCTTGAAAAATGCAATTCTGTAGGAGTTGATGACACAGGGAAATTAAATTTCTGTAATGGGTCAGAAATAAAACCTTTGTCTTGGTAATTGACAAAACTTAAAAATGATAGGTGCCTTGTATTAGACGAAGTGTTATTTCTCTGAGTGTCCCTTATTCTATGAGCTCTTTCTATCGAGAATGGTGTAGGAGGAGGGGGAATCATGAGTGCCTGAGGCAGCGTGACAGAGACAAATTTTAATACATCTTGGAATCCGCTGTTTCAGGAAGGCCAATCACTCTTAAGTTGTTCCGTTCTTGACCTATCTTCGAGGTCTTCAACTCGAGCTTGTAGCTGGGTGATGGCCTTTGTCTGAAAAGTCGGTTACCGAACTCACACAATTTAATCTGTCTTCTAGGTCAGAAACTCCTTGTCTCGACCTCCTCCATTCGGGCATTGATTTGTCTAATCTCATTATAGAGATTAAAAATCTCAGACTTTATCTTTGTTTGACTACGTCTAAATGTGAGAGCCATCATTTTGCTACTTCCGCAGCAAATTCAGACATATCATTACTCAAATTCAAAACATTGCGGTTCTTGTGAGGTGTCATGAGATGTTTCTGTAATTTTTAGAGTTACCTCTCTTCTCTTTCTGTTTAGGAGGCATCTAGGAGAGGAACTTTTTTGTTGTGAGATAAACCTCTCCATTCACTTCAAAATATGTGAATTAGGTGCAAATTGTGAATTATAAGGACTGTGTGTATAATCAACAACAGGGAGAAGAAGAAAAAAAAAAAAAAAAAAAAAAAGGAGCCAAGGCAAACAATATATGTGCCACGAAAAATTGTTGAAACTTTGGTGAACCCTGTACATATATGTGTGAAAAAAAAAGTAAAAAATGGATGAGTGAAAGAAAAAAAAAAAAGGAATCGCTGATCCAATTGTGTGTCTAGGGGCTGAAATCAGCCAATATGTGAGAGAAAAAAAAAAAAAAGGAGCCAAGGGCAAACAATTATTGTGCCACGATAAATTTGTTGAACTTTGGTGAACACTGTACATATGATGTGTGAAAAAAAGTGAAAAATGGATGAGTGAAAGAAAAAAAAAAAGGACTCGCTGATCCCAATGTGTGTCTTAGGGCTGAAATCAGCCAATAATGTGAGAGAGAAAAAAAAAAAAAAAAAGTGCAAAATATCAATTCCAATGCACTATATGTGCCAAAAAGGGTGAACCAGTTAGTGAACCTTATTCAGTGGGTAGGGGGAAAAAAAACAAAAAAACTGAAGAGCAAAAATTTAGCTCAATACTTAATGCGTATACCTAGAAATTAGCATCAATATCTCTCTCTATCCAAGATTATAGCAAAAGAAACTCAACTGCACCCAACTCTGTTTGGAATCTGCCGACTCCTAAAATATAAATGGTATTTTTCCAAATATAAAAAACTTTATAAGACTCTAACGCTGATGCTTGAAAAAATACTTTTTGAAACCAAACACACTTTGCAGACCTTTACACACTATTTTCTATATACAAAGATTTCAGGTCCCACATGTGGCATTTGATAGAGTGCAGTTTGCCACAATACATCTCTTTCATATATGATTATCGGGCCTTGTGTTTACTCCATTATGGCACTAAATAGACTCTAATATTCTCTGTAAAGTCAATAATAAAATCCACAGCCAAAAAACATGAGATTTAGGGCCTGCCTGCTAGAACAAATTTTTTTTCAGTCACTCAAGGCTCACCAGCCAGGGAACCTTCCTCCCTTTTATTTTCCAGGCCCTGGTGCACACCTTGGCCTAATATCTTTCAATAACCTTTGGGATTTCCCTGGACTCCCATTCTAGATAGCAGTATTGCCTTGTTTATACTTAATCCTTTGAGACCTCAAATGTCCATATATTTTTATAAATTGCTGTACAAAAGATGCAAAGTCCATAGCCCCTGATGTATTTTAAGGACTTTTAATCAAACACAGCATTTTTCAGATACAGAAAGCCGGGCAACAATAGTATGAGCTTATGTTGATTCTACTTGAGATGTGTTTGCTCTTAGCGTTGCAAGCCTATATATTTTTCTTATAGCTTATAACACCGGTAGTTTCGATTTCTGAGCCCGGGGAGGAAATATACATCAATCTTCAATGCGGTGTGGAGTAACCGCCTGTTTATTATGGCTTAAAAACGTCTCCACTTATATAGATCATATAGTGGTACTTACCCCCCAATATCTTCACCGCGTTGTATGTAATCTTTCAGGGAGCCTTCTCCCCCGTAAAAAATGTGAGCTGTCTCTGGAGCCGCAATGCTCCTGCCACTTTTTTTTTGGCCTATACTCCAACGCAAGACCTCCGACGGAGCTCCGTGGCCGCGGGATGTGACGTCACTATACTGCGCCGACTTCCAGAAGGGGGGTAATGGGACGCCAGAATCCACAGCCGCTATCGAGTAGCTCCTCTCAGCCAACCAGGTATCTCACGTTTTGCCCAATCACCTGGACTTGGCCTTCACGGGTGTTGTTTTGGTGCTTCCTGAGCACACTCCTCGCAAGCTTCCTTTCACTGTACAGATATTTTTCCTGAGTCCCAGTCCCGATGGGACACCTCTCAACTGGGTCAGATTCCTTAACAGGACTCTTCTGATGTAGGTTATTGCCTTTACACGGTGTTGGGTTACTGTTCTTTTTAATCTTCGCTGCAGGCGCCGCAGCAATTCACAGCTTGTTGCCTGCTTCTCGCCAGTTCTGTGTTTGAGGCTGGTCCCAACCAGCCTATAAGGGTATGTCGAACTTCCTTATGCCATTTAACGTCTCAGGTAGGGTGTTAAGTTTCTCCCCACAATAAGGCTCTATGACTGGGAAACTGATGTTAAGGTGCTCTTCGGGGGGGTGCCGGTTGATGTGGAGAAAGACACAGCAGCAGAAGAGGACTCAGCTGAGGAGGTTATGGAAGAGGATGGAGTAGGAGGAGTAGAGGAAGTGGCAGCAGGCCTGCCTGCAAGTCGTGGCGGTGTCACCAACTCCTCTGCAGAGCAGGGCATTTCCATGCTTGGCAGCCGTCAGCAGGTTTTACCCAATGTGCAGTGTAGGGTGATATACCTGCCCTGACCATGCTTTGCAGACCAGCTATCAGTGGTCAGATGGACCTTGCCCCAACAACTGGTGTGCCAGACATGCCATTACTTCCTTTCGCACAATCGAGTACAGGTTGGGGATTGTCTTTTGTGCAAAGAAATTTCGGCCGGGTACTTCCACTGCGGTGTCCCAATAGCTACCAAATTTTTTGAGCGCCTCAGACTCCACCAGCTTGTATGGTAAAAGCTGGCGGGGCTAACAGTTCAGACAAGCCAGCTGTCAGACCGCGGGCAAGGGGGGGGACTTGGTGACATTGGCTTCTTACGCTCAAACATGTCCTTGACAGAGACACCTGACTGTGTGGGCAGATGAGCAGGAACTGCTCCGAAGAGAGGACGGATTGGCGGATGGTTGAGAGGGGGGGCAAAGGAGCACAGCAGATGGTTGACGTGGCTGAAGATGCTGGACCAGGAAGTAGGATGGCGGCTTTGAGTTTGTGTGCTGCTTGTCCTCATGTGTTCATCCCATAGGCGTTTGTGATGTGCATGATTCATGTGCTTTCGCAAGCAGTTGTACCTAGGGGGGGTGTTGGACTTCCCATGACTCAGTTTCTTTTGGGCACAGGTTGCAAATGGCATTGCTGTTGTCAGAGGCAGACACATAAAATAAATGCCACACTGCTGAGCCTCTGCGATGACGGCATTCTGGTGGTGGCAAAAGCATACGTTGATTGGCGTGCTGTCTGGCTGACCCCTGGGTGCCGATGCATGCAGTCTGACTGTGCCACTAGCTCCTTGTGACAACCCCTCATGCTTCCAACTCGTCTCCTCCTCCTGCTCCCTCTCTGTCTCCCCCATCTGAACTGTCCCCCTGTTGCTTCTTCTCATTCTACCGGGCGCCCACGCGGACATCCACGGAGCATCGTCATCATCAACCCCTTCACTTGTAGATTCCTGACAACTCAACAACGGAAGCAACGGTCAGGGACAACATCATCATCATCATCACACCGTGCGTCGGTCCATGTCTGCTAAATGCTGCCCTACTGAGACATATCATAGTTATCTACATCCTCTGTCAATGATGGTTGCGCCATCATCCATTTCTTTACACTGAGGGGTAACATAACTCCTCTGTACAGATCAAGTGAGGGCGCTGTGGTGCGAGTGTGCAGTGGTGCGGCAGGCGGGCGAGTGTAAGTGAGAGGGCCCGAAGCTAAGCTAGAGTAGGAGGATGGTCGCGTCAACGGTTACGAGCGGAAGCTGTAGAAGATTGGGTGTCCTGTGTTATAAAGTCAACTATTTCATCAGAACTTTTCGTGTTCATGGTACGTGGCCTAACACTGGGCATTATTCTATGGCCAAAGGGATCACAGCACCACGACCACGACGGCCCCGGTCGGGTTGGCCTGCCTCTGACTGTCTTTTTTTTTTTCAATTAGTGCTACTATGCGTGCAAGCTACTGTGAGTGGGCACAGTATAACGCTGTGAGCCTGAGACAAAAAACCAGACGGATTGTTTCACAAGTCAAAATTTTTTATTTTTTTTTAAAATGTACACTGACAGTGCACTACTATTAAACAAGATATAATGAGTGGGTGGAATTGGACAAGTGGGCACAGTATACGCTGTGAGCCTGACACAAAAAAGCAGACTGATGTTTCACAGTCAAAATAGTTGTTTTATTTTTAAAATGTACACTTACACTACTATTACACAAGATAATATGAGTAATGGACTGGGCAAGTGGGCACAGTATACGCTGTGAGCCTGACACAAAAAAGCAGATTGATGTTTCACAGTCAAAATAGTTTTTTTTATTTTTAAATGTACACTTACACTACTATTGAACAAGATAATATGAGTGGTGGCACTGGGCAAGTGGGGTCACAATATACGGCTGTGAGCCTGACACAAAAAAAGCAGACTGATGTTTCACAGTCAAAAAGTTTTTTTTATTTTTAAAATGTACACTTACACTACTATTAAACAAGATAATATGAGTGGTGCACTGGACAAGGTGGGCACATGTATACGCTTTGAGCCTGACACAAAAAAGCAGACTGTTGTTTCACAGTCAAATATGTTTTTTTTATTTTTAAATGTACACTTACACTACTATTAAACAAGATAATATGAGTGGGTGGCACTGGGCAAGTGGGCACAGTATATGCTGTGAGCCTGACACACACGCTGGCAGTGGCAGGCTGGCCTGGGCAACTGAAATTAGATTACACTAGCAGACCTGATGTAAACGTTTTTTTTTTTTTAAATTTACACTAATGTTACACCAGATATGAGTGGTGGCACTGAGCAAGTAGGCACAGTATATGCTGTGAGCCTGACACACAGGCTGGCAGTGGCAGGCTGGCCTGGCAACTGAAATTAGATTACACTAGCAGACTGATGTAAAAGTTTTTTTATTTTTAAATTTTCACTAATGTTAAACACCAGATATGAGTGGTGGCACTGAGCAAGTAGGCACAGTATATGCTGTGAGCCTGACACACGCTGACAGGCAGGCAAATGCAATTAGATTACAAAGAAAAGAAAGAAAAAAGACTGATGTTCTAGCCCTAAAATGGCTTTTTGGGGGGCTGTCCTTACAGCAGAGATCAGATGAGTCCTTCAGGACTGTAGTTGGACACTGAATACACTAGCCTAGTTATCGATTTCCCTATTAAATTAGCAGCAGCTTACACTGTCCCTCCTCTCACTAGCAAGCAGCTTTTGAATGAAATCCAAAAATGGCTGCTGTCCATGAGGTGTAAGGGTCTGGGAGGGAGGGTCTGCTGCTGATTGGCTGGAATGTGCCTGCTGGACTGTGAATACAGGGGGTCAAAGTTTAGGCAATGATGATGAATAGGGGGGCGATCGAACATTGCCATATGTTCGCCCCGCCGCTGCGAACGCGAACAAGCTATGTTCGCCGTGAACTGTTCTTCCGGCGAACTGTTCGTGACATCACTACCAGTGAGTACCCCACAAAAAAAGCCCCTGTAATTTGTATATATGTGTGCACAGATGTACTTATGTGTTTTACTGTTTATTTACTGTACGTATTAACATTTCAATGTTCTTAATTTACAGGATAATGTCCTTTGTCTTCTTAAAGGGATACTAAACCCAAATGTTTTTATTTCATGATTCAGATAGAGCATGTAATTTTTTTTAAATTCTTTTTATTAAATAGAGACACAGTAATCAAGAGAACAATCACAGACCGCGGGGTCACAGATTTATGGTACGCAGACCATCAAACATCCAGCAGGTTAGAACACAAACTAATATAGTCATTCTTATTCAAGGCAGTCTTATACATTGTCCTGTTGAGTGTCCACCTCTACACTTGCAGTGTTTTTATCTCAGCAATTTTAGGATTCTCTGTAAGTTGAGTATGTTTAGGTTTCTTATATATGTAGCCAGATAACATCCGTGATCACTCTGTCTCTAAATTTTCAATGATAAACTTTATAAACTTAACTTATATAACACAATAACAATTAACATCCTAGAAAGAAAAAAAAAGAAACAAATTGGCTCTATCTCTTGTCCTTCTATATAATTAACTGATTCAATACCAATGATTGTCAAAACAGCATCTCTTCAGATACATTATCCTCATTTTGATACCCCAATGGGTATCTTAGGGACTACCATTCTCCTCTCAAAATTGCCGTTAGTATAACCTCATGTTGTGTAAATGGGCCTAAGGACTTGTTGCTGTATAGAGGGGGTAAAAGTAATTAGTCAAGGGTTGACATTTTTTAAGGAATGGTTGAGCCTATACTTTGTATCCAGCTTGAACATGCTGTTCAGTGAAAAGCTGTTTTAATAAAATACGTTTAGATTGGGCTATGGTTGGTGGATGCTTATAAATCCATCTAGTTAAAATGCAGTGTCTTGCCATAAGGTGTGCCATAGCTTCAGATTCTTATGCAGGGTTTTTATGTGAGTTGTCCCCTTCTAATAGGTATAATTTTGTCTATGTCTATAGTAAGATTTATATGAAAGGTTTGATGTATCCGGTATTGGAAGTGGCTCCTAAAAACGTCTAGTTAGCAGCAGGAAAAGAAATAATGCAAGAGGGATGGAGATTCGAATGCCACACTTAAAGGGACATTCCAGCCAAAATTGGAAACCACCTGGATGCATTTCAGTATTGAATAGAAGCATTTTGTAATTTACATGTATTAGCAAAAATGCTTCTAATAAAAGCTATAACTGTTTTAAAAGAGTATTTAGATATGCAACGTGCACCAGCATTTTAAACACAGTATTTGCTCAGAGAGCCTAAGGTCTTGTGTACCATCTGGTAAATGATTCAATTTGTTAATTGCCTGACATGATACAAGCCCGCACTGATTATCTTGAGCAGCTGCAATATTTAAAATGTGGGTGTAGTGACAATATCTAGCTATGCTTCACATGCCGGTGCGAGAAAAAATGTTAACACTAAAACAATGATACCTCTTACTAGACGCATTTTTGCCAATACATGTATATTGCAAATATGTTTCTATTCAAAGATGTAATTAATTCTATGTGCATTTAAATTTTGACTGGAATGTCCCCTTTAACACATCTGTTAGGGGTGATGTGGGTTCCATTTAGATAATCTATTTAGGGTGATATAGTCTTGTGTAGCATTCTGGTTTGTGCCTCACTAAGTAGAATTGCCAAAGTTGTTGACCTGGTCAAATCCAAAGCTCTTTGTCAAGTCATGGATAGTTATTTGTGTTGGGATTTCTGAGTCTTAATTTATCCAGTATGTTTGATTAAATGATCGCTTCTTTTGTTTCAGTAGATGTTTACATAAAAATTCAGGATAGTAAAGATCCCTATCTTAAATAGTGTATGTGAGACCGCAAAGGGTGATACATTCCAGAACTCTGGGTCATTCTTTTGGAGTTCTGAAGTGTAGTGTCTCATCTGCAAGAATGCGTCAGAAGTGTTTGTTTGGAATTTGGAATTTGGTTCTCAGTTCCTGAACGGATCTGATTGAGGTGTGTGGTTAAGGCGTTTATCATGTCACCCACCGTCCTGATTCCTATAGTGTTCCAAATATGGAATGGTTCACAGTCAATACCTGCCGGGAAGTCTTGGGTTTCCAACCAACGGTATAAATTTAGGTGTGAGGTGTTTGAGTCCCATGTAATTCATTGATTAAACTCAGGCCGTAGGGGGATCTCATATATAAGAATTGCTGCTGATGTGTTGTGGTGCGTCTTTTAATGTTATATAAAGTAAATATGCTAAAGCTGTGAGGTGCACTTGTCGCCTCCTCTAACCTTGCTTCATAGAAATGTGAAGTGTTGAGCTGCCACTCTGTTACCAGCCTTGACAAAGGCCACCCAGTTGTACAGCTTTTAGATTTGGGAGGCCAAGACTCCACTAAAATAGGGTAAGCTCAGCTTTATCTGCTGGTATGCAAGAATTTTTTTCCCCTTCAAATGAAGGTAGTATATAGCTTTAAAATGAGCATTAAGTTTCTTTTGGGTCATGATAAAGGTTAGCATTAGCAAGGGGTACAGTATCTTAGGCATTATTGCAATCTTAAATTAAATTAATCCGGTCTAATAATCCAGAGGGAGATTGATCCAATTTTATAATTGTGTGGTTTAAGTTCAATACCCAAATATGTGAGCTCCTCTGACACTACCACAAATGGGTAGTCGTGTTTTCAGTGTGGGTGTTTATTTCAGCCACAGAATTTCCAACTTGGTGGTGTTAATTTTATAGGCCAAAAAACTCCCGAAAGTCTGTTATTGTCCACAGTATGTGACAGATGTGCACTGATGGCGTGTCCACAAACAGGAGCATGTCATCTGCCTAGAGATATAGGTGAACAAGAACTCCCTGAATTGTGTTACCAGGGTAGATCTGTCTTAGTTTTGTTGCTAAGGGTTCTAGTGCCAAGTCAAACAGCAGGGGGGACAGGGGGACCCCTGTCTGGTGCCTCTTTGCATGGTGAAATCAGGAGAGAACAAGCTGTTAGTCAAAATACGAGCTGTTGGGGTGTTATACATTTTATGAATGATGTCTAAAAAAGGACCTAGGAAATAAAAAATTTGCATGGTGTTAGTTAGTCCACTCTATCAAAGTCCTTCTCTGCATCAAGAGATAGCAGGAAGGCCTCCGGCAGAAAACCCGCCCTATCCCTGGCCTTTACTGTCCAATAGTAATTGATCACTTGTAAAACTTTACGCAGGTTGACCACTAATGTGCGTTTAACTCCTTAATGACTGAGGACGTGCAGGGTACGTCCTCCAAAAAAATACACTTAACGACCGAGGACGTACCCTGCGCGTCGTTGGTCTCTGAGAGGAGTGGAAGCAATCCTGATCGCTTTCAGCCGCTTTCCGGTTATTGCAGTGATGCTTCGATATCGAGGCTCCTGCAATAACCTTTTTAGCAGTCACGATGCAGAGAGCAGACACTCTGTGGCCCTCTCTGCATCGGATATCGATGGCGCAATCATTGGTGGGTGGGAGGCGGGGTGGGCAGGAATCATTGCCTTCTTGATGCAGAGGGGGGCGGGGTCATGGGTGGGGCAGCCGGGGGTGGCACGGATGTTGCACCTCATGCATGAGGGGCGGGGGGTGGGTGCGTGCACGGGGGCGGAAGCGGGTGGGAACCGCTATACAGCAGTAAAATGTTGAAAGAAAAGTGGGAGAGAGGGGGTGGATATTTTAAAATAAAAATATGCTAAGGGGGATCTGGGGAGGGGGATGGGGGGTTGGTCTTTGGGAAGAGAAGCTACACTGCAGAAAAAAAAAAAATATATATATATATATATATATATAAATATATTTTATTGTAAACTGGGTACTGGCTGACAGCTGTCAGTACCCAAGATGACTCCCAATAAGTTAGAGGGGGAGGGTTAGAGAGCTGTTTGGGGGGGGATCAGGGAGGTTGGGGGCTAAGGGGGGATCCTACACAGCAGCATATGTAAATATGCTTTAAAAAAAAGGAAAGGAAAAGATAGCTTTTATTTTAGTACTGGCAGACTTTCTGCCAGTACTTAAGATGGCAGGGACAATTGTGTGGTGGGGGAGGGAAGAGAGCTGTTTGGGAGGGATCGGGGGTGTGATGTGTCAGGTGGGAGGCTGATCTCTACACTAAAGCTAAAATTAACCCTGCAAGCTCCCTACAAGCTACCTAATTAACCCCTTCACTGCTAGCCATAATACACGTGTGATGTGCAGCAGCATTTAGCGGCCTTCTAATTACCAAAAAGTAACGCCAAAGCCATATATGTCTGCTATTTCTGAACAAAGGGGATCCCAGAGAAGCATTTACAACCATTTGTGCTATAATTGCACAAGCTGTTTGTAAATAATTTCAGTGAGAAACCTAAAGTTTGTGAAAAGGTTTGCGAAAAAGGGAACAATATTTTTTATTTGATCGCATTTGGCGGTGAAATGGTGACATGAAATATACCAAAATGTCCCTAGATCAATACTTTGGGTTGTCTACTACACTACACTAAAGCTAAAATTAACCCTACAAGCTCCCTAATAACCCCTTCATTGATGGGCATAATACACGTGTGGTGCGCAGCGGCATTTAGCGGACTTCTAATTACCAAAAAGCAACGCCAAAGCCATATATGTCTGCTATTTCTCAACAAAGGGGATCTCAGAGAAGCATTTACAACAATTTGTGCCATAATTGCACAAGCTGTTTGTAAATAATTTCAGTTAGAAACCTAAAATTGTGAAAAAGTGAACAATTTTTTTTATTTGATCGCATTTGGTCGGTGAAATGGTGGCATGAAATATACCAAAATGGGCCTAGATCAATACTTTGGGTTGTCTTCTAAAATATATATTATTAATAATATTAATATATAAGAATATGCAACAGGCCTGCCTTCTGCATTAGCACTGCTCCTAAACCGAACTGAGAGGCATCAACCTGTATTGTTACCTCCTTCTTGGAGTCAAAATATTGTAACCCAGTTTTCCGATGAATGCTCAATAAGACCTTTGACATCTTCAAAAACATTATTTATTGAGTCATTCCAGCTCCATAGTGCATCCTTTTGAAGTAGTTCTCTTAGTGGAGCTGTAGCTTCTGCTAGTCCAGGAACAAACCTTGACAGATAATTAAACATACCCAGAATGGTTTCTAATTCCTTCTTAGATGATAGGAGATCCAGATCTTGTATTGCTGCTATTTTCTCTGGGTCTGCTTTTAGCCATCTTGTGACAGAATATGACCAAATATTTAAAGGGACAGTAAACATAAAAAAAATGTGATATAATCTGCAACAAACATTGTAAAACCAAATTTCCCCTTTTGAATTTAAAAAATAACTGCTGTTTACAGACCCGCTTCTGTGATCTTCTGAGCGGGTCTGTTTTTTTCTAACAGCGCATCGGGCCAGCTTTATAGTCACAGCCGGCCCAACCAACCGCGCAATAGCACGTAAGTGCAGCTCCAATCCTGCTGTCTGAAAGAGCAGGAAGCGAGCTGCACTAGTGCTATGGCACGGTCGGTGCCGGGCTTGTGGACTATACAGCTGGCCCGTTGTGCTGTTAGAAAAAAACAGACCCGCTCAGAAGATCACAGAGAAGCGGGTCTGTAAAACAGCATTATTTTTTAAATTTCAAAGGGGAAATTTGGTTTTACAATGTTTGCGCTATTATAATGTTATATAATTCTGCACTATGTGCAGAATTATATAACATTTTTTTATGGTTTACTGTCCCTTTAACTTGGGTAACACCAATTTGCATTTTACAAAAAAAAAGTTTGTGAAAAGGTTTGTGAAAAAGTGAACAATTTTTTTTATTTGCTTGCAGTTGGCGGTGAAATGGTGGCATGAAATATACCAAAATGGGCCTAGATTAATACTTTGGGTTGTCTACTAAAATAAAATATGTACATGTGAAGGGTTATTCAGGGATTCCTGACAGATATCAGTGTATCAATGTAACTTTAGCTAATTTTGGGAAAAAAATGGTTTGGAAATAGCAAAGTGCTACTTGTACTTATTGCCCTATAACTTGCAAAAAAAGCAAAGAACATGTAAACATTGGGTATTTCTAAACTCAGGACAAAATTTATAAACTATTTAGCATGGGTGTTCTTTGGTGGTTATAGATGTGTAAAAGATTTTGGGGGTCAAAGTTAGAAAAAGTGTGTTTTTTCAATTGTTTTATCATATTTTATAATTTTGTTAATAGTAAGTTTTAATATCTCATGAAAATAATGGTATCTTTAGAAATTCCATTTAATGGCAAGAAAAATGGTATATAATATTTGTGGGTACAGTAAATAAGTAAGAGGAAATTTACAGCTAAACACAAACACAGCAGAAATGTAAAAATAGCCTTGGTCCCAAATGGTTAACAAATGGAAAAGTGCTCTGGTTACTAAGGGGTTAATGTGAGTGGTCAGACGCTTACCAAAAAAAATAGCCAAACCTCTAGTATGGGAAAGAAATTCAACATGGCCTACCCAGTCTTTTTTAAGTTTGGGGTGTTCTGTGTCAGTCAGGTGGGTTTCTAGAACGTTACGTCTGTCCCCAGTCGTCTCAAATGAGTAAGTATCACTTTATAGGGGGAGTTGATACCTCCCACATTCCAGGTTACAAGTTTAAGAGCCATCTTTGGTCGAGGGGAAGGCTTAGTTTGGAGTTGAGTTAAAGCAAAAAAAAAAACACATACTAAACCAATCTAGTTTAGACTGTACTATGCTTAGATAGTAAAGAATTGTTAAAACTAAGAAGCCCACAAATTTTAAGATACAAATATTAAAAATAAACAAAGAAGATTTTCTAGTATCCTGTCTAATTCTAAGAGCTTGTATAGGAACAGTAATGGGCAGTCTAGACATTAGGTGTGTAAGTATGTGTTTGCCCGGATTATGCAAACATGTCGCAATTGTACATAAGAATACAAACAAACCGATTAACAAAACTATTAGTAAACTCAGTAAGTTCAGATAAGGTACAGTTAGGCTTACTTTCACGTTAAACTGTTTAACACATTGTGAGGAGGCTATTTTGCACCCCCAAACCTGGTAAAACCCTGTCCACAATGAGCAAAATAATATGCACCACTTCTTTTCTGTTAATTTGATGACAGGATTGTGAAACTCATATAAAAACATAACAAAAAAAAACTAATTTTACAACATTAAACATTATACTCATCTTGACTTCAGTATCGGTCTTTTGTAAAGAGCCTATGTGAAATAGGGTCCATTGACTCTCGAACATTACCCAAGTTGAGGGTTGGGCACCCCTGTTGGACCTATTAATTTCTGAATATCAGCTATCACCTATGTGATGTCAATTTTCATTCATGGAGGTGGTTGTTGATTCTCCGTTGCGAGGTAACTTTGCAGTGCTTGCGGTGAGTGGAAGAACTTGGTTCCATATGGTGTGTGAAGGTGCAGCTTTGCCAGGTAGAGTAATGCCACCTTTCATCCCTGCTCATGCAGCTGTGAACAGATGGGAGCAAACACTTTTCTTTGTTTTGTTACTTCTATAGAGAAATCTTAAAAGAGCAGAAGTCGTGAGCCTTCATAGATAATTTCCTTGCGGGCTCTGTATGCTCGTAGTATCTTCAGATTTTCTTGAAAATGTAAACATTTAAATATGACCTATCTGGGCCTCATTGATATGTTCAAGTGTCCTTTCCGGATCAACCCAGTGAGCTCTTTCCACATCTATGGGGAGGATGTCAGGGGATATCCCCTACATTTTGGGAAATGTTAGTGCTGTAAACTCCAGAAGATCTTTTCCCTTAACTGTTTCCGGGACACCCACTATTTGCAGGTTATTGCATCTACTTCTGTTCTCCAGGTCCTCGACCCGGTCGTGAAGCAATTGATTCCGTTTGACAGGTTGTTTAAGAGATGCTTCTGAGTTGATTTGTCTATCCTGAACATCAGAAATACGGGTTTCAGCGGAGCTCAATCTTGAGTAAAACTGTTGCACCTCAGTCAGATTGTAGCGATTCCATTTTTGGGAGGAAAAAGGATTTAAGTTACTGTAATAAGGAAGCTTGTTCAATAACCTGTGCAGAATGTTTTCCTAGAGCCATCTGTTCAGTGTGGATTTCAACAGTGTGTTTTTGTTTTCAATCCGTTGTTTTTGCCTTGTGGCTCATGGTGTCTTTTACAGAGGGCGAAAGTTTTTGAAAATATTTGTCCACTTTCATGGGACTCCTCAGATTAGTAGATATCTGATTAGGTTTGCTGCGTGGATTTGGTTCTGGTGTAATAATCCACCTAATACTGACTCTAAATGGGTAGCCCAGGAAATATGTTACAAGAGCTGTTCTGTAGTGTGACACTGTGCTGTCTTAGAATGCCGTTTTTGCTGGGCAAGCTGATCTAGTCGCTTTGCTTATTGCACTTGTTGCTACTTAGTTGTTTGACTGTGTTGCTAGTCAGCCAATTAAAGTGGTGGAAGCAAGTTGTGTTTAGATGCCACCTTATTATTTTTTATTTTTATATTCCACTTTTTCCCCTCTTTTCTCTTATTTGTCTATTCAGTTGCCCTGCTATACAGTTATAAGGCTTCTCTTCCAATTCGGATATTTGTCCTGTTATCAGAGCGGGGGTTTGTGTATGTAGGGGCACTGGATGGAATAAACCGCCGGTGCCACTGAGGTTATACACAAATTGCAATCCAAGATGGCGGGTTGTAACATGCTGAATATACGTCCTGTGTCTGGCCCTATTAGTGTGTATGTTAGTGGGCTCTCCTTAATCTAGCGGTACCTGTTTTCAGTAAGGTAAAGGTCCATGCGCCCTCTGTGACTTTGTTTGCTACGGAACGCTGATGCACGGCTCTGTCAGCTTTCCAAGATGGCGCTGAGTATCTTTCTCGCACCCTTCACTGTACCTCCGGAGGCAAGGGCTGCTGTCAAAATGCCCTTCACCTGTTTTTTTCAGTTGGCGCAGTGTCAGGGATGCTTGCCCAACAAGAAATGTGTGTGGGGAAGATCGGCCAAAGTAATTAGGCTTTGGTTTAATTGTGGCAGGGACCGGAGCTCTCAGTCTGTGCTGCTGCTTCTTAGTCCCGCCCACCGGAAGTCCTCAGAGCGTGCAATTTTATTTTACTTTGTTCTATTGCTATCTTTTAATTGGAAAAATCAGGAATCTAAGCTAAGGAGACGGCCCAAGCAGCAAGTGCTACCCAGGTTCTGAACCAAAATGGACTGGCTCCTAAAAAAAATTAAAAAAAAGGAATAAATTAGAAAGTTGCTTAAAATTGCATGATCTATCTGGATCATGAAAGAAAACGTTTGGGTTTAGTATCCCTTTAAAAATACAAAGGACATTATCCTGTAAATGAAGAACAAGAATGTTAAAAAAAACATACAGTAAATAAACAGTAAAACACATAAGTACATCTGTTCACATATATATATAGAGAGAGAAAGAGAGAGAGAGAGAGAGAGAGAGAGAGAGAGAGAGAGAGAGAGAGAGAGAGAGAGAGATGGGTGTAAAAGCAAAAACTGTATCATAGGCTGGTAAGGTAAAAAATAAAACGGTTCTTTATTTCATCCAAAAGATGGTAAAAAGACCACAGGAGGTCCGTCTCAAAAAGTGTCACAACACACACAGCAGTGAGTATTGAAATGCTGACATGTTTCGGCCATAGGCCATAATCGTAGCTATCCAATACACCTGCACAGAAAATATTTAAAAGCAGTACTCATCTTCTATTGGACAATACATAAATCCAATCAGATACATCAAATGTATGGGTGTGTTGTAATCAGTACATGTGTAAACTTTATTACTTATTACTATGTATACCCTTTATATATAATGGTCATCTTTCAAAAAATGACTTCATGCAATTAGTGTTAAAGGAACATTGTCCCCACGATATACTATAAGAGTTGCATATTGCCTATTAAGCTAATATCTAAGATAGTGGTGTGTATACATCAAATCAAAACATACATATATGGATATATCAAGATGGAGATACAATCATAACAGTTCTCCAATGGGTGTTTAACAAACCTTTTGTCACCATTCATTTTCACATCTTACTATACACAAATCTTGTCTTTACTGTATAATCATAAGGAAAGCCTGAATACATGAATGAAGGCTAGTTCTATAAAATTATATGTATATGTCCCGAAGTACAATAGCGGTACAGTGTCATATACAAAAATGTATCTACATATATATACATATGTAGTGATGGATGATGGACAAATCCTAATGAATATAGAAGGGTTGACTATATAATCTTAGTTTTAAGACATAGTTTAGAAAGAATAACCGAATGTATGTATGAAAGAGAAAAAGGATAATCTGGGAAAGAGAGAGTGTCCAGGTCCAAACTATTTCCAGTAATTAATCAGATCATACTCTGAAATCAGGCCTGTAGGAACTCTTGTTCTAAACTTGAAAATTCAAAACATCGCTCTCTTTCCCAAAATCCTATCTCTATCTTCCCCTCTAGGGGGAAGTCTCATTTGTTCTATTGTTTGCGATCTGAAGGTGTCATTTCTTTTCTGATGTACCCTACTGAAATGTTGCACCAGTGGGATACTGGCATCCCCTTTTTTAATTGTCGATAGATGGTTTCTCATTCAAGTGTTAGCATTATTTGTCGTCAAACCTACATATTGTAGATGACATTCTCTGCAAGTTATTAGGTATATGACATAAGATGATGCACAGTTCAAACATGTGTCAATTTTGTATGTCTCACCTGTAACCGATGAACCAAAATTATCTGAAAAAATGCCAAATTCACAGGGTCTACACTTGGCTTTCCCACACCTGTACATGCCTTTGTGAGATAGCCAAGAGCCCCTGTTGGATGGTATAGTTGGTGGTAATTCTGAAGGGGAGAGAAAATTCCCTAAAGTTTTGCATCTCCTATATGAACAGCGTAGGCCATTATTCACACATTGATCAAGCTTAACATCGGCTGCTAGGAGATTAAAATGTTTCCTGACAATGTTACAAATTGCATTATAATCAATGCTATAGTCAGTTACAAAGGTTACTTTAGGGGAATCTCTACATTCTCTGTTCTTATTAGTGAGAAGAGTATTTCTGTCAATTTTATCCACTTGTCTTTGAGCTTTCTCTATTACTTGTCTGGGGTACCCTCTCTGTTGTAAACGTGTTCTCATTGTTTTACTTTGTTCTTGGTATGTAGAGTCTAATGTACAATTCCTCTTTACCCTAATTAGCTGACCCTTTGCCACTGCAAAGGGGACATGTTGTTATTATTATTATTATTATCGGTTATTTGTAGAGCGCCAACAGATTCCACAGCGCTATAAACAAAGGGGGAGTACAACAAATCAATTATAGGGATCAAATGGGTAGAGGGCCCTGCCAAGAGTTGCACTGTTGTAGTCAGCTCTTTAGAAGGTGATCTACAAACATCTGGACTCTTAGGCTTACATGCTAAGAGGGTTCAGGGGATAGCAATGGAGGAGTGGAACTGGTAAAAAGCTGTCAGGTTCAGGGATGTTCCTTTAAGACTTATTCACAAATCTGTATAAAAGGCTCCTCCTGTTCCTGCTCGTTGCTAAGTATTTTGCCTTCACAGGTTTGTCAGCCTCTCAAGGAGCAACTCATCTTAGCCTATTTCCTAAGGATCGCCAAATCTGAAACTTACACTGTTCCGGATCTCTCTACACCCTTTTGGAATCTACTCTCTACATTTGTGGGTAATTGTCTGCAACTATAACGCTCAGTCTTATTCCTTAACCGCTGTATTCTCCTCCTCTGATGGAAGAAGCTGCCGATGACATCACGCAGCTCATGCTGCTATCGGAACTCACGCTGACACACAGCTCCGACTGTACGCAGCATTGACTGCACGCTCTTCACACTGAAAGCAGCGCCCACGGAACTCAGCGCTCAGCAGCCGCACAGGAATACGGTAACTGTTTGTTTCACCTCACTCCTCAGAGAATTCACTTAAGACTGCACAGACTGATTTAAACTGCTACTTGACACCAGCAACCAGGTACTAATTTCTTGAACTGCCTACGTAATTTCAATTCAGGTGTATTGTGACCATAACACGTTAGTTGTCTCTACTCCTGTTATGCTGTTAATGTGAACTAAAGGGAAATTTATGCAACCTCAGACTTAACCCCAAAGTCGTATTAGCTGTTATATTAGGTATACTACAGTAGGCAATCATTGTGTTTCATAGAGTATTAGTTCTATTTTATCTTCTTATTCATTACACTTCTATTCAATATCAATCTGCACATCTATTCCTGTTTCATCCTCATTTTCTCCCACTTGACTGTCCTCAGTCCCCTCAGATCAATGAGCAAAAACTTGACTCTAACTCCATCTAGAGTCACAGGTTTGGTGTGAGACTGAGCGGCACACATATAGGTTGCATGTTAACACTCTGTTATCAAACAAGTTTACATAAACCTCAAAAAAGTAAGGTTAGCATAGGTTGTATGAATCCCTGAATAGTAAAGTCTTTAGGTAGCGCTTGAAGCTTTCCAAACTAGTCCACAAGATGGGACATGTTTAGGGTGACAACTCTTGACGTGTAGAAGTGTATTTTTTGTTATTGGTTTCCTGTAAATATCACATATGATCTTCCCCTGGTAACTTATTTTAAGGGTAAGATCCAGGTAATTAATGTGTTCCATGTGTATTTCCAAGGTGAACCTAAGTCCAACATCATTGTCATTCAAAGTATTAAGAAATACACTAAAAGTCACTGTCAGATCCTTTCCAAATGAGTATCAAATCATCAATATAGCGTTTGAAAAAAAGCAAAATCTCTGAATTCTTTGCTGAAGCTCGAAAATGTAGCTAGAAAAAAATCCACAGCCTTCAATCGCTTCTCATGAGGGATTGACGAATATAAAGCCACAACGTCCACAGTCACCCACAGATAACTTCTTCTTTCCCAGATCACAGATTCCATCAAGTTTATAACATGCTTGGTGTCTCTTAGGTAGCTCTGCAGTGATACAACAAAAGGATTTAATATAGCATCCATCCATTGCAAAAAAGGTGTTCAGAGATTGAGCCTATACCACTCACTATTGGGTGTCCCTGTAGATTAGAGATAGTTTTGTAAACCTTTGGGAACAAGTGGAATATTAGGACCACTGGATGTTCTATAAAAAGAAAATCATGTGTTGCTTTGTCAAAAAACCCTTCTTCCAAACCTTCATCAAGTAATGATTTGATCTCCCTCTGATATATCTTAGTGGGGGTCAGAGGATAAGTGAAAATAATTATCCTCATTTTCTAATTGTCTAAGTGCCTCTTTGACATAGTCACTTCTGTCAAGCACCACTACTGAGCCCCCCTTATCTGCTTTACGTATCACTATGTTTTTTGGCCTTAAGTTCATGTAATGACTGACTATCTCTGTACATCATGTTATATGAAGTGTCATGTGAGGTAGCTAGCTCAGTAAGATCTTTTCAACTTTTTTGTAAAAAGTTTCCATTATAGGTCCTCTGCTCTGTATAGGGTAGAACTCAGAGTTGTTACAAAAACCATTAAACAGTTGACAGTGGATTGGATCAATTCTTGTGAACTAGAGGTGGCCAGAGAATTCAAAGTTTGGATATCACATGATTCCCTGAAATCAAGTGGTGTCCCTAATGTATAGGGGATATCACAATCTCTGGGAACTCTAGGTCGTATGTTCTGCGTCTCATTGTTGTAACAATGATTCTGCAAAGTGATATTTCTGATCATTTTATTAATATCAAGCATTTTCTTACACATATCAAATCTGCAGGTAGGTGCAAAGTTTAAACCTAGGCTCAATATTTTGAGATGGATGTCTGATAACTGGGTACTAGATAAATTGATCACATTACTATTCACTGGTACTTGTAAGACATTTTCTGTCCTCTCAGAGGATATCTGTCCTGCTTCTCGGTACCTATCCCTGTTTTCTCCGGGGGTTTGTAAAAAACCTGTTCAAAAGCATTTTTATCTTCAGTAGTATCAGTTATATTTATTGGGGAGGGATTAGTGTTGCTACTAATGTATTTAGATCCCTGTGTGACTTTCTGCAGTTGTGAGCTATCTTTGGATCTAACAACTAACATGCATTGAAGTTATTTTTATGAAAGATGACCATTATATATAAAGAGTATACATAGTACTAAGTAATAAAGTTTACACATGTACTGATTACAACACACCCACACATTTGATGTATCTGATTGGATTTATGTATTGTCCAATAGAAGATGAGTACTGCTTTTAAATATTTTCTGTGCAGGTGCATTGGATAGCTACGATTACGGCCTACGGCCGAAACATGTCAGCATTTCAATACTCACTGCTGTGTGTGTTGTGATACTTTTCGTTACGGACCTCCTGTGGTCTTTTTACCATTTTTTGGATGAAATAAAGAAACCTTTTATTTTTTACCTTACCAGTTTACAGTTTTTGCTTTTGCACCCATCTCTATACCTATTGACCAGGAATCGTTTGGCTGGCAGAGCTCCCATACAGTTCCCTAAGAGTGCTGAGAAGTACCGGGTTTCAATGATGCCGATAGGCTGAACAGGTCCCATGTGACTGGACACACCTCCCCCCGCAGCTGAGTCTCCAAGCGTTCTGAAACAGAGGAAGCAGACACGCCGATACACAGAGGAGAAGGATAGAGCTGGTGTGGTGATTACTAGGGTGCGACTTAGCACTACTTTCCCACAAGCCAACACTCCAAGTATCTAGACAGTCGAAGACGCAGACACACAAGGAGACGGTAGGAGGTGGCGGTGAGTTGACACAGCTACTAGCTGTAGAGCACAGGCTGCTCCAAGATGTAATTACTCCCGCCCCTGGCTGTATGTGTTGCTAAGGTATTTGAAGGCGACGCCGGATTCATCTTATAATGGGAGTTGAAGGGTGTCTTTCATGAGGTATAACTAACATCGCTGTACATATGCATTGGAAGAAATATATGCAGAAGCCTATTTAAGGAACTGTTTAAAGTATTTACTTAAATTACTAACTGGTATAGCCACTAGTGTTTTCTCTTTTTGTATCCTGTTTTATATATATATATATTTATATATATACATATATATATATATATATATACTTTCGTGGAAAGAAGAGGCACTCACAGGACTTAGTTAACACAAAATGTTTATTGATAGTTTACCAATTCAGTCAGTCAACGTTTCAGTCCTCACAGGGGCTTTATCAAGACTGTTTCTACAGGTAAGATACAAGGTTAAAAGAAAACAATTAGTGCCACTAAGTGTAAGACACCACATTAAACAAGATGTACAACCATACAACACTTGCAAAGAAATTCAAATGAAAAAATGCATAAGGAGAGAAAAAGATGAGAGATGAATACATAAAAAGTAATTAAACAAAAATTGTAGATACATGGGCTTTATTAGGGTATCCCCATGACTGCTGATAGAATATATGTGGTAAGGTCCAGAAACTTTCAATTGTACATACATACAAGTGCTAAAAACCTGTCAGATATATGTCATTTACTGAACATAAGTACATAGTAAATGTTAATCAACAATAGTTAAAGCAAGAACAAGGTCCAATAGTACTCAACGCCAAGCCTGTTGTGGCTAGTTCTATAAATACATAAAAAATGACATAAGCACTAGCAGTAATATAGACCAGATAGTAACGGGAAAACTGAAATCAAAGAAGACATAAAGATTAGACGAAACTAAAAAGGACTAAACCAGACAAAAAAGACTAACAAGACTAAAAAGACTAACCTTATCTAATACATCCATACATTCAAAGATACATATACAGTGAGGCCTCGGTTTACGAATTTAATTCGTTCTCCGGGTCGTTTCGTATTGCGAAAAATTCGTAAACCGAAACACGGTTTCCCATAGGAATGCATTGAAAATCAATTAATGCGTTCCGGAGGTCCGAAAAAATTCAAGTAAAGTGTCCAAAAAATGCTCCAAAAGGCTCCAAAAGGCTTAACAACTTGCTGCAAATGGCTCCAATGTCTCCAAAAGGCTCCACAACTTGCTGCAAATGGCTCCAAAAGGCTTAACAACTTGCTGCAAATGGCTCCAAAAGGCTCAACAACTTGCTGCAAAATGGCTCCAAAACCTCTCCAACACCTCTACACTGGTACCCAAACTTCATTAATCCAATCATACTTGAGTATGCAGGGGGCACAGGGGCCACTGGTTTCGTATTGCGAAAAATATTCGTAAACCGAGGGGGGCAAACCGGCATTTTGTTTCGTATTGCGAAAAAAATTCGTAAACCGAGTCAAATTTTCTTCAAATTTCGATTTCGTAAACCGAAATTTCGTATACCGAGTCGTGCGTAAACCGGGGCCTCACTGTACAACAATACTAGCAGATACGTTAGTGTGAGCATTTGTATCAGAAACATGCTTGGAAAATATGAACAGGTAAAGCACCCATGTTAGTTAAATAAGTGTACTAATGAGTCACAGATAGCGTGAATATCCTGAATGCTTGCAAGTTTGTTTGCGACTATTACAAATCATGTAATCTGTGTTTAGCAATATTTCAAGGAAGTCAAGTTACACGGAGGTGCATACATTGTCTGGGGGACTGACAGCGTTATCTTGTTAGTATATCGCAATAGCACAGTGCTATCATCAAGAATATAATCAAGCATACTAGATTTACCTACCTCTGAAAGAGAGTATGTTGCATTGAGCGATGAACAGATTTTAGTCTGTGCCGCTCTTAAATACTATGTGGGTGGCGTGGCGTCGACGTGTATGACGTCAGCAGCCGTGCGTCTAGACCGCAATACCAGGGTAGAGTTGCCATGGCAACCATGTCTAGCTATTCCCGTTATTCACATAACGTATGAAAAGTGTTACAAGGTATGCAGATCGGAGTTTAGGGGCTGGCAGGCTGTAAAGTTATGATCACTACGATGTGCATGCTCAAACTATATTGAGGCAGACTTGTGTGAGCACAGATAGGAATGTTTTAGCATATGCATATATGAGTCCATGGGGCTGGCAGGCTGTTAAGTAAAATGGTGTGTAAAGAATGTAAGTCTCTTGCTGGTTCAGATACTATAACAGTTGAGAGTGAAAGATGTAGCTCAGTGTCTAAAGGCTAATGTGTACAAGAGCACAAAACATCCTATTTGACAAGATGTAGGGATGTACATAAGGTAAACCGACAACAACAAAAATGTAGGATAGAGGGTCAGGTAGGAGTCTATTCAATGTGTACTGTGTGTGCTGTGTGTGGATGTATGTAGAGTCACCACTAAAGCAAGTAAGTGTAGTTTTAGTTGTGTGACAGATAGTTGCACCATAGATGGAAACAAATTAGTAGATCAAATAGCATAGTT
Organism: Bombina bombina; assembly: GCF_027579735.1. NCBI lineage: Eukaryota > Metazoa > Chordata > Amphibia > Anura > Bombinatoridae > Bombina > Bombina bombina. Next base: position 1,109,108,947 of record NC_069502.1, on the reverse strand, counting down.
GCAAATTGTCAGGAAGGGAATAGATGGACATAACGATAAACAAAGCTGGGGATGAATGCATTTCAGGAACCCCAACTCTTCTCAGTAAGTGTCACCCTAATGGAGTGATTATACTAATTGGGTGATATAAAATTAATAAAACAGGGCATAGTCAATGCTGGTATTAAGTCCCTTGCACCTAGATTACAAGTTTTGCGTTAGAGGCTGTGCGGTGCTAACGAGCAGTTTATGCTCACCGCTCACTTACAGACAGCTCTGGTATTACAGGTTTTTACAACCCAGACAAAAAGTGAGCGTTGAGAAAAATTTTGCTCCTTACCGCACTCCAATACCAGCGCTGCTTATGTTAGCGGTGAGCTGGTGTAACGTGCTTGTGCACGATTTCCCCATAGGAATCAGGGGGAGAGCCGGCTGAAAAAAAATCTAACACCTGCAAAAAAGCAACGTAAAACTCCTTAACGCAGCCCCATTGATTCTTATGGGAAAATACATTTTATGTCTACACCTAACACCCTAACATGAACCCCGAGTCTAAACACCCCTAATCTTACACTTATTAAACCCTAATCTGCCACCCCTGACATCGCCGCAACCTACATTATATTATTTACCACTAATCTGCCGCTCCGGGCACCGCCGCCACCTACATTATACTTATGAACCCCTAATCTGCTGCCCCCAAACATCGCTGACACCTACATTATATTTATTATCCCCTAATCTGCCGCCCCCAATGTCGCCGGCACCTATCTACATTTATTGACCCCTAATCTGCTGCCCCCAACGTCGTCGCCACTGTAATAAACATATTAACCCCTAAACCGCTGCACTCCCTCCTGGCAAACATTAGTTAAATATTATTAACCCCTATTCTGCCGGCCCTAACATCGACGCCACCTACCTACATTTATTAACCCCTAATCTGCCGCTCCCAACGTTGCCGCCACTATATTAAAGTTATTAACCCCTAAACCTAAGTCTAACCCTAACCCTAACACCCCCTAACTTAATTAATTAAATAATTTAAAGAAATCTAAATAAAATTACTATAATTAACTAAATTGTTCCTATTTAAAACTAAATACTTACCTGTAAAATAAACCCTAAGATAGCTACAATATAACTAATAGTTACATTGTAGCTATCTTAGGGTTTATTTTTATTTTACAGGCAAGTTTGTATTTATTTTAACTAGGTACAATAGTTATTAACTTTTTAATAACCACCTAGCTAAAATAAGTACCTGTAAAGTAAAACATAACCTAAGTTACAATTACACCTAACACTACACTACAATTAAATTATTTCCCTAAATTAAATACAATTAAATACAATTAAATTAAATTATCTAAAGTACAAAAAAACCCCACTAAATTAAAGAAAATAATAAACAAATTACAAGATTTTTAAACTAATTACACCTAATCTAATCCCCCTAACAAAATAAAAAAGCCTCCCCAAAATAAAAAGCCCTACCCTACACTAAATTACAAATAGCCCTTTTGCGGGGCATTGCCCCAAAGTAATTAGCTCTTTTACCTGTAAAAAAAAAAGTACAAATCCCCCCCCCAAATTAAAACCCACCACCCACACAACCAACCCTACTCTATAACCAACCCAATACCCCCTTAAAAAACCTAATACTAACCCCTTGAAGATCACCTTACCGGGAGAAGTCTTCATCCAACCGGGCCGAAGTCCTCAACGAAGCCGGGAGAAGTCTTCATCCAAGCCGGGTGAATTGGTCCTCCAGACGGGCAGAAGTCTTCATCCAGACGGCATCTTCTATCTTCATCCATCCGGCGCGGATAGAATTCTATCAGCCAATCGGAATTAAGGTAGAAAAAATCCTATTGGCTGATGCTGATTGAGCTCACATTCTGTTGTTCCAATCAGCCAATAGAATGCAAGCTCAATCCTATTGGCTGATTGCATCAGCCAATAGGATTTTTTCTACCTTAATTCCGATTGGCTGATAGAATTCTATCAGCCAATCGGAATTGAAGGGACGCCATCTTGGATGACGTAATTTAAAGGAACCTTCATTTAGTGTTAGCCGTCGGATGAAGAGGATACTCCGCGTCAGATGTCTTGAAGATGGACCCGCTCCGCTCCGGATGGATGAAGATAGAAGATGCCGTCTGGATAAAGACTTCTGCCCGTCTGGAGGTCCACTTCACCTGGCTTGGATGAAGACTTCTCCTGGCTGTGTTGATACTTCTCCCGGAAAGGTGATCTTCAAGGGGTTAGTGTTAGGTTTTTTTAAGGGGGTATTGGGTGGGTTTTAGAGTAGGGTTGGTTGTGTGGGTGGTGGGTTTTAATGTTGGGGGGGTTGTACTTTTATTTTACAGGTAAAAGAGCTGATTACTTTGGGACAATGCCCCACAAAAGGCCCTTTTAAGGGCTATTTGTAATTTAGTGTAGAGTAGGGCTTTTTATTTTGGGGGGCTTTTTGTTATTTTGTTAGGGGGATTAGATTAGGTGTAATTAGTTTAAAAATCTTGTAATTTGTTTATTATTTTCTGTAATTTAGTGTTGTTGTTTTTGTACTTTAGATAATTTTATTTAATTGTATTTAATTGTATTTAATTTAGGGAAATAATTTAATTGCAGTGTAGTGTTGGGTGTAATTGTAACTTAGGTTAGGTTTTATTTTACAGGTACTTTTGTATTTATTTTAACTAGGTAGTTATTAAATAGTTAATAACTATTTAATAAATATTGTACCTAGTTAAAATAAATACAAACTTGCCTGTAAAATAAAAATAAACCCTAAGCTAGATACAATGTAACTATTAGTTATATTGTAGCTAGCTTAGGGTTTATTTTATAGGTAAGTATTTAGTTTTAAATAGGAATAATTTAGTTATTTATAGTAATTTTATTTATATTTATTTTAATTATATTTAAGTTAGGGGGTGTTAGGGTTAGGGTTAGACTTAGGTTTAGGGGTTAATAACTTTAATATAGTGGCGGTGACGTTGGGGGCGGCAGATTAGGGGTTAATAAATGTAGGTAGGTGGCGTCGATGTTAGGGATGGCAAATTAGGGGTTAATAATATTTAACTAATGTTTGCGATGCGGAGTGCGGCGGTTTAGGGGTTAATATATTTATTATAGTGGTGACGATGTCCGGTTCGGCAGATTAGGGGTTAAAAGTTTTATTTTAGTGTTTGTGATGTGGGGGGGCCTCGGTTTAGGGGTTAATAGGTAGTTTATGGGTGTTAGTGTACTTTTTAGCACTTTAGTTAAGAGTTTTATGCTACAGCGTTGTAGTGTAAAACTCTTAACTACTGACTTTAAAATGCAGTACCAGTCTTCTTGTCAGACTCGTAATACCGGCGCTATGCAAGTCCCAATGAAAAAAGAGGATACGCAATTTCCGTAAGGGGATTTGCGGTATTTCCAAGTCTGGCCAAAAAAGTGAGCGGTACACCTTTACCTGTAAGACTCGTAATACCAGCAGGCGTTAAAAAGCAGCGTTAGGCCCGGCTAACGCTGCTTTTTAAGCCTAACGCACAACTCGTAATCTAGCCATTGGGTAGTAGTGTTTCCAGTTGGTTAATCCACGTTGCTTCCCTTTTGAGCAATTCAAGGTTTCTGTCCCCCCCTCTTCTTAATGGGGATACCCAGTCAATGAGAATTGTTCTAATCATGGCTACAGTGTGGCCATGTTGCATAAAATGGCGTGCCACAGGTTGGTCGCTTTTTTTGTCTTTTATGGCCTTTCTAATTGAACTGCGATGATTAGCTAGGCACTCACGAAAGGACGTGCTTGTCTTACCTACATAGTATAGGCCACATGGGCAAATTATCAAATAGACAACATATTCTGTGGTGCCGGTTAGTCTGTGTTGTATCTGTATAGTCTTTCCATTGTGTCGGTGATGGAATTTTGCACCTGTTATAAAGGAGTTGCATGTGATGCAATTTCCACAGCTATAGCATCCTTTTTTCGGTGTAGGTAACCAGAGACTTTGTCTTATATCAGGCTCAAAGTTTGTCTTGACCAGGATATCACAAAGATTGTTGGTTCTATTATAGACCATTCTTGGCAGCGGCTTATTATAGAAAGGCAGAGTTGGATCTTGGTTTAGGGTGAACCAATTGCTCTCTGTGGTTCGTCTGGTAAATCTGCTTGTTGGGCTGAAGGTAACCATCATGTTCATGCATTCATCTTTAATCTTCTCCCCAGTTCCTCTGGTGAGAAGATCCGTTTGTGTTAAATTCCAGTTGTCATTCATGACCTGATCCACTTCAGTTTGTTTATATCCTCTTTGTATAAACTTCAGCCTGATTGCTTCCAGTTGTTTTTCTTTATTCTTCCTGTTACTATTATCACTCTCATCATTTGGGATCCAATGATTCCTTTCTTAAGTGCTGGTGGGTGAAATGAATTGGCCGTAAGTAGAGAATTTCGATCTGTTGACTTAGAGTAGAGGGTTGTTCCAATCCTTATCTCTGAGTTAGTCATATCCTTATAGATCTATATGTCCAGGAAGTGGATGGTGTGTTTGCTATGTTCCATCTTGAACTTTACATATGGCAATGCATTATCCACCCTGTGGAACCATTGCAGTAGTTCTTCCTCCATACCATTCCAGATGAGAAAGATATCATCAATGTATCTAAGGTAAATGCTGATGTTGTCCATGCTGTAAGAGTATATAAATTGGTTCTCAAGCCAGACCATAAAAAGATTGGCATAGGTATATATATCACGATATCTTTGTGATATCCTGGTCAAGACAACCTTTGAGCCTGATATGAGACAAAGTCTCTGGTTACCTACACCGAAAAAAGGATGCTATAGCTGTGGCAATTGCATCACATGCAACTCCTTTATAACAGGTGCAAAATTCCATCACCCACACAATGGAAAGACTATACAGATACAACACAGACTAACCTGCACCACGGAATATGTTGTCAACCTGTGGCACGCCATTTTATGCAACATGGCCATACTATAGACATGATTAGAACAATTCTCATTGACTGGGTAACCCCATTAAGAAGAGGGGGGGGACAGAAAACTTGAATTACTCAATAGGGAAGCAAAGTGGATTAACCGACTGGAAACACTACTACCCAAGGGACTTAATACCAGCATTGACTATGCCCTGTTTTATTAATTTTATATCACCCAATTAGTATAATCACTCCATTAGGGTGACACTTACTGAGAAGAGTTGGGGTTCCTGAAATGCATTCATCCGCAGCTTTGTTTATCGTTATGTCCATCTATTCCCTTCCTGACAATTTGCAACTATGCTATTTGATCTACTAATTTGTTTCCATCTATGGTGCAACTATCTGTCACACAACTAAAACTACACTTACTTGCTTTAGTGGTGACTCTACATACATCCACACACAGCACACACACAGTACACATTGAATAGACTCCTACCTGACCCTCTATCCTACATTTTTATTGTTGTCGGTTTACCTTATGTACATCCCTACATCTTGTCAAATAGGATGTTTTGTGCTCTTGTACACATTAGCCTTTAGACACTGAGCTACATCTTTCACTCTCAACTGTTATAGTATCTGAACCAGCAAGTGGCTTACATTACACACCATTCTACTTAACAGCCTGCCAGCCCCATGGACTCATATATGCATATGCTAAAACATTCCTATCTGTGCTCACACATAAGTCTGCCTCAATATAGTTTGAGCATGCACATCGTAGTGATCTTTACTTTACATTTGGGCAAAGAAAGACAGCACCTCATAGTGCAAGTAGGTTCCCGTAAAATGGAATCACAATAAAGAACAACGAATGTAGATATACTCACAAGAGCATTTATTATTATCGGTTATTTGTAGAGCGCCAACAGATTCCATTGGCACCCTTATGCAAAGAGGTGCGAATGAGCAGGCTGACGTTTTCCAGCAGTCAGTACGCTGTAAACAGGTGGTATCCGGACCTCCAAAGGTGCAGCTGTAGGCTCTCCTCCACAAATTGAAATGGGATCCTCTGGAGTCGTGCTGTGTAAGCAAAACGACAGGCAGCTTTTCCCTGTATGCAACAAGCACTTGGACCTAGTGCTTGGATTAAACAGTCCTCGGTGAAGTCAAATAAAACTGTCTGTCGATGACAGAGTAACTTGGCAAGGAAATAAAAAGCCGGAGAAAATCAGGCTAGGAAAACTCTTGTGTGTGCTTGGTTAAGCCAATCTCCAATGATTTTTTTATGGTCGGTGATATCTTTAGAGACCTTTTCATAAGTTTTTTTCACTGCAAATTGCAATTGCCACAACTTGCATAAAATGTGCGTCACCTCTCCAAATCTGATTTCAAATGTTTACAAACTTGTACAAGTTTGTAAACATTTGAAATCAGATTTGGAGAGGTGACGCACATTTTATGCGATATACTAACAAGGTAACACTGTCAGTCCCCCAGACAATGTATGCATCTCCGTGTAACTTGACTTCCTTGAAATATTGCTAAACACAGATTACAGTACATGATTTGTAATAGTCGCAAACAAACTTGCAAGCATTCAGGATATTCACGCTATCTGTGACTCATTAGTACACTTATTTAACTAACATGGGTGCTTTACCTGTTCATATTTACCAACCATGTTTCTGATACAAATGCTCACACTAACGTATCTGCTAGTACTGTTGTATATGTATCTTTGAATGTATGGATATATTAGATAAGGATAGAAGTATTTTTAGTCTTTTTAGTCTTGTTAGTCTTTTTTGTCTGGTTTTGTCTGGTTTAGTCCTTTTTAGTTTCTTCTAATCTTTATGTCTTCTTTGATTTCAGTTTTCCCGTTACTATCTGGTCTATATTACTGCTTATGTCATTTTTTATGTATTTATAGAACTAGTCACAACATGCTTGGCGTTGAGTACTATTGGACCTTGTTCTTGCTTTAACTATTGTTGATTAACATTTACTATGTACTTATGTTCAGTAAATGACATATATCTGACAGGTTTTTAGCGCTTGTATGTATGTACAATTGAAAGTTTCTGGACCTTACCACATATATTCTATCAGCAGTCATGGGGACACCCTAATATAGCCCATGTATCTACAATTTTTGTTTAATTACTTATGTATTTATCTCTCATCTTTTTCTCTCCTTATGCATTTTTTCCTTTGAATTTCTTTGCAAGTGTTGTATGGTTGTACATCTTGTTTAATGTGGTGTCTTACACTTAGTGGCACTAATTGTTTTCTTTTAACCTTGTATCTTACCTGTAGATACAGTCTTGATAAAGGTCCCTGTGAGGACCGAAACGTTGACTGACTGAATTGGTGAACTATCAATAAAACTTTTGTGTTAACTAAGTCCTGTGAGTGCCTCTTCTTTCCATGAAAGCTTCTACCTATCTACCATAGAGTGCACCCAGGCAACACACACTTACAGTGAGTGCTTGGATCCCAAAACTAAATATAAATATATATATACACATTTAGACATGTATATGTATGTATCGCTATGTTAAATCCCTTTGCGTTCTTAATTTTTTCTAATACGTGAGACCTCATATCTTTGAACCCTTATAACTTTTTATTGCAGTATTTTTTTGTATAAATTTTATCACGCAGACACCTAGATTACGAGTTTTGCGTTCATGTTTTAACACTGAAAAAATGGCTATTTCAGCATTAAAACAGCTACGCATCCATTACGAGTCTGTACCGCAAGCATTTTAGCCTGTAACGCAATGTCAGTCCTGCACTCAAATAAAATACGTTTTTTTGTGTGGGATTTCCATAGCGCTGCCATTACAAGTTTTGCGGTAGGGCTAAAAAGCTTGCGTTCCAGCCTATACCAACGCATCCATTCCGCAATCTGAGACCAGTAGTTAGGAGTTTTACGCAACAAAATTGTTACACAAAACTCATAACTAAACTGTTACAAAGTACACTAACACCCATAAATTACCTATTAACCCCTAAACCGAGGCCCTCCCACATCGCAAACACTAAATTTAAGTTATTAACCCCTAATCTGCCACTCCCGACATCGCCGCCACTAATAAAATGTATTAACTCCTATTCCGCCGCTCCCCGACATTGTCACCACTATACTAAATTTATTAACCCATATTCCTTCACTCTCTGACATCGCCCACACTATAATAAAGATATTAACCCCTATTCCGCTGCTCCCCGACATCGCCACCACTAAAGTTATTAACCCCTAAACCTCTGGTCTCCCACATCACTGCCACTAAATAAACCTATTAACTCCTAAACCGCCAGCCCACCACATCGCAAAAAACTAAATTAAACTATTAACCCCTAAACCTAACAACCCCCTAACTTTAAATTAAAATTACAAGATCCCTATCTTAAAATAAATAAAAACTTACCTGGGAAATTAAAAAACCTAAGTTTAAACTATAAATTAAACTAACATTACTATTATACTAAAATTAAAATAACTATCAATTAAATAAATTAACTTACTCATTAAAAAAAACCTAAGACTACTAAAAAAATTAAATCTACAGTTACAAAAAATAAAAAAAATACTAAATTACAAAAAATAAAAAAATACGAAATTACGAAAAATAACAAACGAAATCTAAAATAAAAACAATTTTAAAAATAAAAATATCTAAAAAAAAAAATAACCCACGGACGATCCACTTACAGTTTTTGATGTCCGGACATCCATCCTCATCCAGGCGGCGAGAAGTCTTCATCCAGGCGGCGAGGTCTTCATCCATCCAGGCGGCATCTTCTATCTTCATCCAGACGGCATCTTCCATCTTCATCCAGACAGCATCTTCTATCTTCATCCCGGTTGCGCGGAGCGACTCCATCCTGAAGACATCGGGTGCGGAGCATCCTCTTCATACGGTCGCCACCGTATACTGAATCTTCAATGCAAGGGACCCTTTTCAAAATGGCGTCCCTTGCATTCCTATTGGCTGATTTGATTTTGGAAATTCAAATCAGCCAATAGGATGAGAGCTACTGAAATCCTATTGGCTGTTCAAATTAGCCAATAGGATGAGAGCTACTGAAGTTCTATTGGCTTTTCAAATCAGCCAATAGAATTTCAGTAGCTCTCATCCTATTGGCTGATTTGAATTTCCAAAATCAAATCAGTCAATAGGATGAGAGCTACGGAAATTCTATTGGGTATTCAAATCAGCCAATAGAATTTCAGTAGCTCTCATCCTATTGGCTGATTTGAACAGCCAATAGGATTTAAGTAGCTCTCATCCTATTGGCTGATTTGAATTTCCAAAATCAAATCAGTCAATAGGATGAGAGCTACTGAAATTCTAATGGGTATTAAAATCAGCCAATAGAATTTCAGTAGCTCTCATCCTATTGGCTGATTTGAACAGCCAATAGGATTTCAGTAGCTCTCATCCTATTGGCTGATTTGAATTTCCAAAATCAAATCAGTCAATAGGAATGCAAGGGACGCCATTTTGAAAAGGCTCCCTTGCATTGAAGATTCAGTATACGGTGGCGACCGTATGAAGAGGATGGTCCGTGCCGGATGCCTTCAGGATGGAGCCGCTCCACGCCGCCGGGTTGAAGATAGAATATGCCACCTGGATGAAGATAGAAGATGCCGCTTGGATGGATGAAGACCTCGCTGCCTGGATGAAGACTTCTTGCCGCATGGATGAGGATGGATGTCCGGACTTCCAAAACTGTAAGTGGATTGGATAGTCGGGGGTTAGTGTTAGGGTTTTTTTAACTTTTTTTGGGTGGTTTTTTTGGTAGTTTATTGTAGGCTATGAGCTTTTTTTATTTTGGGGGTGCTTTTTTATTTTAATGGTGCTATTAGATTAGGTGTAATTGTTTTTATTTTGGATAATTTCATTTGTTATTTTTCTTAATTTTGTATTTTTAGTTTTTTGTAACTGTAGATTTCCTTTTTTTAGAAGTGTTAAGTAATTTAATTTATTTAATTGATATTTATTTTAATTTTAGTAAATTAGTAATGTTAGTTTAATTTATAGTTTAAACTTAGTTTTTTTTAGTTTCCCAGGTAAGTTTTTATTAGGGATCTTGTAATTTTAATTTAAAGTTAGGGGGTTGTTAGGTTTAGGGGTTAATAGTTTAATTTATTTTTTTGTGATGTGGGGGGCTTCCGGTTTAGGGTTAATGGGTTTATTTAGTGGCAGTGATGTGGGAGGCCAGAGGTTTAGGGGTTAATAATTATATTTAGTGGTAGCGATGTCGGGGAGTGGCGGAATAGGGGTTAATATCTTTATTATAGTGTAGGCGATGTATCCCTGTTAATCTAGCATCTTTATATGGTTTATTATGTTGCTGCTAAGGCATGCATATGAGGGTACCTTGGTTTTCCTGACCGGTCAAGTTTTTTCTATACTGTTCATTGTAGACGTATTTTTCTACAATCTTACATGATTGGCTTAAACACCTTGATTATTATTCTCTTGTAGTTGATTAAAGATCATCCTTAGAGGGGATGCAAATATATTTATATTTATGAATAAATAGAACATATTCTGCTATGTGAAGAACATTGGAATATGAAATATTAATATATCATGTCGGGTTAGCTCACTTGATAAAATACCATGGGGTGTTAGTTTTTTTCTACTTTTCGCTCTCCATTGACGTCTATGGGGGAATACGTTAACGCAATCACGATATTGCATGTCGCTATAGCGTGCAAGAGAAAACCTTTTACTTTCAACTTGTAATACATGCTGTATCCGACACGCCCAAAAATCAAGCGGGGTTATCACACTAGTGTGAACAATAATTAGCGCTCCACTCGTAATCTGACCCTGAGTACCTATTAAAATAAAATCTCAAAGGGGTTTCATGAAAACTGATTGAAATAAAAAGAATAAAAGGAAAAACTGGCATTTTTTGAGAATCAGAATAACACCCCTTGTCACGAGAACCTTATTATACAAAATATCTCCAGCAACAGACAGTTGCCATAGTGATCCTGAAGCAAAGAGCTCATGTTTATTAGACGTCTTTATGTTGCTACTTCATTCTTCTTCTTTTTAAGATATTAAAAGACACAATTGTACATTTGAGACAGAGAAAAGTCATATAAAAAGGAATAACTGTAATAAAAATATCAGACCTCCTTCCACATTTATTGTATTTTTATTATTGTAGTTATGCCATATCTTTTCTATATAGAGTCAATTTTGCAAACCTTTCTAAAAACTATATGTTGCATGTGTTAAGAAATACAAGTTTTGGTTTATTTAATGATATTTTACTAATCTGTTTCAAATACAAACTATTTTTACTATTGTCCCTTTATTTATTTATTTTATATAAAACTGCACATTTTGGAATCATTCTTACCTTAAAAGGACATCAGATTATTTTTTTTATATCTGCATAGATCTGTATACAATAAAAGCATTAAAAGTGCCCAAGCTTCTCTGGGAGTGGAGAAGAACTGCAATTTGTACACATCCCAATATTTGTGGCTATGTATTAGGGATGCATCAGGCGCATCTCTTGATTCTTCTCAGCACATTTATTTGTATTTCTCAATAGTATTTTTGTTGTCAGAGTTTATTTTTTCAGTGTATGGAACCAGTTTAATTAATTGTGTCAGTTATACCTTTATTTAGTTAATTGTTTGGGGGACTGTATACTCTATAGTTATTTAATGGTGTAATGTGGAACTGATATAGTGGGACAACCGTTGCTAATTGCTCCATGACTGTGCCTCTTGTCATCTTTTTGTAATTGTAGAACTTGTGGTATTTTGTGACTTGAATACTGTTTGGATTCCATTCACTTTGGATTTTTAGTATTATAGTGTAACATGTTTCCTTTTTTATTTATAGGTATATTAAAAGTTATGTTTTATTTATTTACCTGAGACAGTTTCCTCCCTCGGTCTCTCTATAAGTGAGTGCTCTTTATGTGCCTCTTCTTATTTCCTGTTTTGCTTATTCACTTCCAAAAGAATAGCAAAACTTTTCAGAACAATTATTTATACAATTCAGCTGAGGCATTATGGGTATTACAGTGCATGTGTGTAGGATGTGGTATTTATATACATTATACAGTAAAATGTTCAGTATAGGGGCATGTCCAGGTAGCGAGCAAGCATTGCCGCAAATTCAGAGGCGTCTGTAATCGAACCTCTAATTAGCTAATTATAGATGGGTTACAACATTTCGAACAGTAAGGAATAATTACTATAGATCCCTAGCTACAAGTGGAACAATTAGAGCACATTTCTGTTATTTGCATGTTCCCTGCCATTGGATATGGTTTACTGAGGCTTATCACTGATCATCGACACCTCCCCAGTCCCCACAGATGCTATACTGGAAGAGAGCCTGTTCACCAACCCACCAATTTCATTTTCAACTATTCAGACCACATGGGACTGAAGGACCGGTCTGATTGCATTAGTACTTTGGATGCAGCTCGGCTTATAGATTGATGGGAGGCACTGCACTACAACTCCTCAACGATCACTTCTGTAGCCTCAGACAGCAACTCCTAGAAGGTTTGCTCCTTTCGATCAATACTCTTGCCCAACCTGATGTTCTACAAGACAACGATCACAGCAGTACGTGATGACCCCAGACTATATCTCCACGCCAAACCTCAGATGTCCAAATGAGACTGCAACAAGCTCTTTAGAGGGAGAGAATGGTGTGTCAGCCTCAGCAGTCCTGGTATTTGCCGCTAAAGAGGATTCAGTCAAGAATCATGTGGGATATTCAAACTGGACTAAAAGTCCTTTGGCTTTTGCCAAAATATTACACTCTGTGCATCACAAACCCCAATACCAATTTCTTTCATCTTGCCTCCCCTTCATCTAACAACCAGGCAGCTATACATTGCCCAAGCTAGTGCATTCTCACCTTACAGCTGAGACTTCCTAAAAATTGAGTTTTGCAAGAACCAGTGTTGCCTAAATTCAAGAAGACATGAGGGCATTTACAGAGGGTTATCACTCATCCCTACTGACTGTCTCATACCCCCTAGCCCCCGGTATCATGGTTCTAGAGTTCAGTCTATGTACAACATGATGCAGAGTAGAATTTTTTTTTTTTTCTTATATGCATGTATCTCTTTAAGCGATTTGCTAAGCTATACATTTTATTTAATTACTCCATAACCCTGATTGAACATTTATTTTATGTTGTATTATCTAAATGCTTTAAAAAAAAAAAATGTTCTGTATACATTTTTTCTAACTTTGTTTAGTGTAAAAAAAAAAGTGTTTCATTTTGGTCTAGAAAAAACAGCTTTTTACTTTGTTGGTTTTCGTCTGGAAACAAGAGCGTTTCACTTTATTTAACATTTCTAGCATTAATGTTAGTTTTGCACAACGGCTAACTATAATATGAGCATGAGTTTACACTTTGTGCCAAAACTGAAAGTATAGGGAGTAATAGTTATTGCAAACTCTCTGGTAAAGGCTGTGACACACTGCAAGTGATGCGGCGCAAGGTGATGCAGCTGCTTCGCTCCGCGTCACATCGATTCAGAAGCTCAATTATTTCATCTCTGAGCGCTCAGCTACGCGACCTGATGCAGCAGAGTGCTCAGTGATGAAAAGGCAGGACACACTGAGCGCGCACAGCTGCATCTACACGCTGCGCACCGCTCCGCTTGCAGTGTGTCACAGCCTTAATAGAGTTTCTAGTGCTAAAAATATAGCAACCTTGTAATGATTGTGCTACACTTATAATCTAGGAAAATGGGTGCTATTAATTAAAGGGACATGAAACTCAAATTGTTTTCTTTCATGATTCAGATAGAGAATACAATTTTAAAAAAGATTCCAATTTACTTCTATTATCAAATTTGCTTTGTTCTCATGTTAGAGATATCTAGATAGGTAGCATGCACGCCTGCAGCACTGCATGACAGGAAATAGTGCTGCCATCTAGTGGTCTTGCTTATGTATAACATTGTTACAAAACAGCTGCCATATAGTACTGCAGACACGTGCACACTCCTAAGTTTAGATTCCTGCTTTACCACAAAGGATAACAAGAAAAATGAAGAAAATTTTATAATAGAAGTACATTGGAAAGTGGTTTAAAATTGTATGTACTATCGGAATTATGAAAAAAATGGGTTTTATGTCCCTTTAACCCAGGACATAATGCTTGTGTTACTTCTCCAGTTAAAGAAAACTATTATGGTCAAAATTACAGTTTTGCTTCAAATCAATTAATTAATCAATATATAACAACTCTGAATAATACCTTCATATTTTATGTTTTATATTGTACTTCCTTTACTTTCAGCTCACGATTAGTGTATACATTAATTAAATTATTGTAAATAGTGTATACATTAATTAAATTGTTGTAAATAGTATAAACATTAATTAAATTGATGTAAATTGTGTATACATTAATTCAATTGATGTAAATAGTGTATACATTAATTCAATTGTTGTAAATAGTGTATACATTAATTAAATTATTGTAAATAGTGTATACATTAATTAAATTATTGTAAATAGTGTATACATTAATTAAATTATTGTAAATAGTGTATACATTAATTAAATTGTTGCAAATGGTGTATACATTAATTAAATTGTTGCAAATGGTGTATACATTAATTAAATTGTTGTAAATAGTGTATACATTAATTCAATTGTTGTAAATAGTGTATACATTAATTCAATTGTTGTAAATAGTGTATACATTAATTAAATTATTGTAAATAGTGTATACATTAATTCAATTGTTGTAAATAGTGTATACATTAATTAAATTGTTGTAAATAGTGTATACATTAATTAAATTGTTGTAAATAGTGTATACATTTATTAAATTATTGTAAATAGTGTATACATTAATTCAATTGATGTAAATAGTGTATACATTAATTCAATTGATGTAAATAGTGTATACATTAATTCAATTGATGTAAATAGTGTATACATTAATTACATTATTGTAAATAGTGTATACATTAATTAAATTGATGTAAATAGTGTATACATTAATTCAATTGATGTAAATAGTGTATACATTAATTCAATTGATGTAAATAGTGTATACATTAATTGAATTGCTGTAAATAGTGTATACATTAATTAAATGTTTGCAAATAGTATATATATTAATTAACGTAGCAATGAAGTGAATTGTTCATTTTTTTTCTGTAAATAAAAGAATATACAAAAACAAAAAGAGATGATATTTGATTCTAAATTTTCATATTGCTGTAACCAGATGTCCCTGTAGTGCAATATATCATCTTCCATTGGTTCGTATGTAGTAACAAAAAATAGAGGGAGAGTGAAAGTAAGCGCAGCCAGGAAAAACTCCAGAGTATATCAGTGACGTTGTGTTTACATTTTCAAACTGTGTTGTGAAATGTTGACCTGGAGCATGAGATGAGAGTTTGGGTCTTAAAAATAAAATCAAGAATCTTTTTATTGCCATATCAGCATAATATGATCAGATAATAATCCTATTTTATCGGTGTCCTTATGTTAATCTTTTGCTGTTAATATAGATATATAATCTATTTTATATATATATATATATATATATATATATATATATATATATATATACACACCTATTGGCACTGTAAGGCAAATCAGTGTTCCTTTACTATCAGATACCCATTTAATATGTTGTTTTAGATTGTTTTTGTGTTACTTCCTCTGACAGAATTTATATATATATATATATATATATATATATATATATATATATAGTCACTAGCACAGGATAATAGCAAGAACTGTTTTTAAATCTTCTATATATAAATTATGTTCAATGTTTCTAAAATGTAACAATTCTTAGTAAGAAATGTAACTTTGTATATCAGCCTGCCTGTGTTCAGTTAAAGTCAGAAGTCCAGACATGCTTTAAAACTTGCATTTCTCTCATCTTTAGGGACATGTGGTCTGTTCAAACAGGTTAGAAATATAAAACAAATATGTGGTTTCTATAATAACAGCAAGCTAGTTTCCAGGCAGTCAACAAGAAAGGCTTTGTGCGTGTGCGTGTGTACAGAGTAAGTCTGTGCATCTGGATACAATTATATTTAAAAACAAAAAATACAGAGAGACCCACAAATGAACACAAACAGGCTCATATCCTGGAAAATGGTAACCTTGAGCTGGGGTCTGATATTATACAAATGCTGATTGATGACATTAATGGAAACCAATGTCATCACTTCATACCCTTAGCTGTAGGATGGAGATGCACTGCAGGAGTTAATGTTAAGCATTTGGCACATAATTCAGAATACTTCAAAGGAATGCATAGGAAAGTACATGTGAGAGCAAGAGAAAGGGAGGACAGTTAGTATAGGCTTTAATGATAAGGAACGGTTTAAAAATTGTCATTTTCACTCAACAGATCCATACAGCTCCATTTGATCTTAATCAGATAGCTTGAACAAGCTGATATAGTCACATGATGTCTTACCTGCTAGCTGCAAGAAAGTCCTGCTATAAATTGTGCAACAATGTAATGCTCTTTATAATAAGAAATGCCAGACACAAAAAGGGGTCCGACACTATTAAATGCAGCAAATCCAGCCCCCAGGGCACATCAACAGGCCAGGAAGATTGGAAACACATAACTGAATATATCTATCAATGTAAATCACTAGTTAACTAAATGCAGTTACACTTGTGTGTTTGTGAGGATATCTGCATTTTTGGAAATGATAAGAAACATTAGTACAAATTCCATTTGCATTGACAATATTTAAACTTTAATGGACTTTCAGCATACTGCTTGTTTTCAATAGCTACATTTGTTGTGCTTAATGGGACAGTATACTGTAAAATTGTTTTTCCCTTAATGTATTTCCCATTACTTTTTTACCAACTACAGAGTATAAAATGTTTGAGAATTTGCTTTTAAGGCTTATTTGTGTATATAAAACAGCTGATTTAGTGTTTTGAACTCACAACCTAATAAAATGGGTTGAGCTTGTAAGTATAATCAGATCTCATTACTGTATCACATTTTGTAGATATTCCGGATTCTTTATCTTATATTTGTCTGTAAACCAAAGACTAATACTTGGAGAGAACAATGGGAAATTAACATTTTATTACCTTATCTCTTCTATACCCCACTGGGAGTGTAATTTCTTCTGCTGGCTGTGTTTACACAGATTATCTATATCTTGGACCTAAGGCCAGAAACTTTCAGAATAGGTGGGGATACCGCAGGCTAAGTCAACTATTTCAAATGCTAATATAAGGGTAAATTAAATACTTGTAAACAAGTTAATACAATCCAGCAGTTAAAGTGGATCATTGGGAACAAATTAAAGTTGAGAACATTTTTGAGTAAACTATCCCTTTAATGTATCATTCTCCTCATGATTCCAAACTACATATCTGTAATAAAAAGTTGTCTATATATATATATATATATATATATATATATATATATATATATATATATATATATATATATATATATATATATATATATATAGCACACATATTCAGAAAGGTTTGTTACCTCTGTTTTACTTAGTAAAAGAAGCAGCTTCCAAGTGGTGGTTGCCTGACTTATAATTCCAGTATTTCCCCTAACCTCTCCTCCTTTAAACGTTTGCTAAATACCTTTCTGTTCAGGGAAGCTTATCACCCGACTTATTAACAAACTAACTTCACTTAACTAACAGTTCCCATCTATCTCCTCACTAATATCATTCTCACCTCTGCAGTCCCCACCTCCTGTTTCCCATCCTCCTACCTGTCTAGATTGTAAATTCCCACAAGAATAGGGCCCTCAATTCCCCCTGAATTTGTCTGTAAAATTTTGTGTCTTATCGTATTGTTTCTCCACTGTACTGTAATCCTTGTACCCATGGGCAGCGCTGCGGAATCTGTCGGCGCTTTATAAATAAAGAATAATAATAATAATAATATTTCACTGTCCCTTCAGCAAATGTTGTTACCAGAAATGTAATACTATAAACTGCTGGGCATTGAGCAATAACTTAGTCAAGGCTGCCCTTTATATTGTTATTGTTATCTTCTGCTTTTCAGGATAGTAAAGAACATGACCTTTCAGTGGGTTACTGATTGTATTTAAGATACAGGATGATGTTCTGGAGCAGAAAGGAAGGGTGTCCTAAAATTGGACAACATACGTGTCAGCATCACAGAGATCATATAATCACTTTGCAATGTAATAGTGTTTATTTCAGGAAGTAGCAATATATCTTTATTGGGCTAACTTTACATATTAAAAAACATGCTTTCAAGGGTTTCCTTACTGCAATCTATATCCACCTTTCTATCTCTCTACATACAAACAGTACATACTTTATTCTGTGTCCATTTAAGCAATTTGTGTTCTATTCTATTTGAAATACATTCTGAACATTATATCACACATCAAATGCTAAAAGGCCTAACTGATTCCTTTTTTCTGTTGCTTCAAGGATGTCCAGAGAGTTTACTGCTATATTCAGAGAGATTACTGCTTTACTTAGTTCTAGAATTTGCGGGTCTTTCCTTTTTTGTGATATAATTCAGCTTTAAAGGGACATTAAACACTTTGAGATGGTAATATAAAATGATAAATTGTATATAATAAAACAACTCTGCAATATACTTTCATTATTTATTTTGTCCTCTTTGCCTGTAATTCCATTCTGAAATTGTGAGCTTTTCAGTTCCTGTTAGAAATGGAAGTGCAGAACACTGTTAAATCCAGCACAACCATTGGCTGCACACTCTAGTGACCTATTTATAACTGACCCTAATTGGCCACAGCAGAGAAGGTAACACAAGTTACAACATGGCAGCTCCCAGTGTTTTATAGACACTAAAACTTTACACTTATTTTGTCACTTTTTAAACAACTAATGAAACTTTAAAAAATACATCTACATGTTAGTCATGGACTAATCTTTTCTTTGAATGCATCATTCTATCTAGCGTGTATTTAGTGTTTAATGTCCCTTTAAGCTTTGGAAAGTGATTAAAGATATAAAAACATTGATTTCAAATCTTTGTCATTTGTCAGACAATTACATAAATTCCCAAAGACTGCACATTTTTGTTTGAGGGAAAGCTGAACCTATATAAACTGTCTCTGCTAACTTCATACTATTCATTATATATTCCCGGCTCTGGGGAGGCAGAACTGTTAGACAATAACTTGGTGTCTCACAAACAAGTACAGAAGAAGAGGAATGAGGAACAACAAAAGGCAGTGCTACAGAATTTGGCAGTGCTTTACAAAATATTATTATTATAATATCAGGAATAGCGAAGACAGTATACAAATAATACTGTAAGGCCAGCTATGAAAAATTACTGATACGGATATGTAATCATAAGATTCCAATTTTTAGCATATAGTTACATTTCCTTTACATGTGGTAAAGACTGAAGAAGAGAAAAACATATTTTGAGTCCAAGATTGCTGCTCCGTAATTAATAGAATTGTACTCACAAGTGTACTCTATAAAAAAGTGCATCAACTTTATCCTCTGGTAGTGTGCTCACCGACTTCTCAGGAGTTATCAGCCATGTATAGCATCCTGATTATACATTTTTATTGGGCACCTTCTGTTTGTTTTTTTAGCATTCCCCTGCAACTCCGATCATAATACAGGTAGAAAACCCTTTAGCCAAACTGCTTGGGACCCGAAAAGGTTTGGATTTAGCAATAGTTTGGATTTTGGAATATTTGCATCTTTAAAATGGAACAGTTTGGAGAGGGGGTGGGACCAAGTGTAAACAATAATAGCTTACGTCATTTAGGAAATATTTTCATGTTATAATAGCTTATACATGTAACCTAAAGGTATTTTTATATCATTTGTATACATAGTACCATCAGAAAGATTTTACAGTACTGTAATCAGAAAGGTAGACTATTATTTGCAATTTAGAACACACACACAAAATACAAAAAACATAAGACAAAGGCAGAGAAGATTGTGACAGGGAAAAATAGAAATGTTTAATGATTTAAATTTTTAAAAAAATATTAATTAAAAAGTTTGGATTTCAGAATAATTTTGGATTTTGGATTTCCCGATTTAGGGATTTGTACCTGTATATTCCAAACTCAATTTCTAGTAATATTAATATTTTCCCTTATTCTATATAATATGATTGCAGAAATGTCACTGTCACTTGTGCCTAAAGTAATTAGAATATTCTTCCATTTAATGACTGGTGCAGAATTAATTATTCATAGTTAATATTTATGCTGAAAAAAATTAATAAATTAATAAATTATTTTTTGGGGGAAAAGGATAATTTAGAAGAACTACACTGTTTATTTAAAAATTAAGAACTAATATAAAAGGTTATTGATATAACAGATTATGCAGAGAAAAGAATCTTTAAATGGTTGTTGACATTCCAAAATAATATTATTTTATTTTCAAAGATAAGTTATAGGGTTTATGGAAGCACAAAAGGGAACCGGCTTAGGCAGAAAAAGTATTATTATTTTTATCAAGACTTTATAAAAAAGAAACAAAAAACTGTATGTTAATTGAGTGTGTATATATATATATATATATATATATATATATATATATATATATATATATATATATATACATACATACACACACAAGGATTATAACAGCGCCTATATATCCACTAAAGCATAGAATATGTACAACAATGTGGATGGAAAATTAAAAAACAAGATAGTTCAATATAAGTCCTTAAAATGTATTTAGTCCTTGGTATATCTCCAACATACAGTTGATATGTAGTAATGGATGGTATATAATACCCTTACTAGATATTACCCCAATCTGATGAGGTAAGTATGCCGCACTCGGGGTATGTGTAGATAGTAAGATCTTCTCCTTGTATCCAGTGAGATGGCTGTTTCGGTTTTTGTTAGCCTCCTGGAGTATGCAGGGATGTGCCTCTGATGGTAGATGTATCCCTTGAGCTTCCTGTGGATTAGTGGTTGGCCTTTTGGAGTACTTTTTCTGTCTTGGTATAAACAGGACTTTTCAAAGTTTTATTCCAATTATGTGAACGTTTTCGGGGCATTAGCCCCTTCCTCAGACATACAAAATACAATATGACATATTGTATTTTGTATGTCTGAGGAAGGGGCTAATGCCCCAAAAACGTTCACATAATTGGAATAAAACTTTGAAAAGTCCTGTCTATACCAAGACAGAAAAAGTACTCCAAAAGGCCAACCACTAATCCACAGGAAGGGATACATCTACCATCAGAGGCACATCCCTGCATACTCCAGGAGGCTAACGAAAACCGAAACAGCCATCTCACTGGATACAAGGAGAAGATCTAACTATCTACACATACCCCGAGTGCGGCATACTTACCTCATCAGATTGGGGTAATATCTGGTAAGGGTATTATATACCATCCATTACTACATATCAACTGTATGTTGGAGATATACCAAGGACTAAATACATTTTAAGGACTTATATTGAACTATCTTGTTTTTTAATTTTCCATCCACATTGTTGTACATATTCTATGCTTTAGTGGATATATAGGCGCTGTTATAATCCTTGTACCCACATTTACTCCTACTGCCTGGGGTGCACACCTCATCCAGTATCTGTCTTATGTAGCTGCCTTTATATCCTACCCATTACTGACTAACGCCTTCTATAGAGTAACGCTTGTATCTACTCAGTATACTGAGTGGACACATTCTACTTGCACCCATATATATATATATATATATATATATATATATATATATATATATATATATATATATATGTATGTCGATAGATAGATAGATAGATAAAGATAAAGATAAAGAGATATACAGAGAGGCACAGACAGACAGACAGATGATAGACAGATAGACCGACAGATTAACAGGTAGATATATAGATAGATATTTATGAATTTAAAACTTTTCTGTTTAACACTTAAAAAAATTAAACCCTTTGCAGTAAAAAAAATTGTTAGATAAGGGGTTAATAATGGATGACGATAACTTTAAAACTGCATCTGTAATCAAGTGTCAAGGTAATTCATTTGATAGGTAATCAATTTGATAGTTATGCATTTAAATAATGGTGATGCACTTTACTTTAGTATAACCCTTTATCTAGATATTAATCACATTAAACAAGAAATCTAAATTTAAATGTATAAACCGTGTAGTTACCGAACAGTGCCTTATGGAGCATGGTAAAAGATTGAAACTTAATATTTTTTTAAGATTACGCTGCTTATTTCCAATCATGATTGAAAAATTTCTCTCATAATGAAAAATAATACTGTAATATTATAAAAATGAATATTACTTGAAGTGGGAAATCAGTTGAGGATTATAATTTCTGCAGCAAATTCAGATCTAATACTAAACCAAACTTTAAAGCACCTACTGATGTCTTCAGCCTGCAAAATCAATAATAATAACTAAATAAAGAATTGAGTTACAAATTCAAAAGTAATTTATTAATGACTAGTCAACACCATATAGAAAGTCTGGGAGGAAGGCGTTTCCTGTTATTGGTATATGATTCCATTATTATTTGTTGCTTAAAATGCATCTCTCATAAACTATGTTCAAATATGAATTTTATTTAGAATTACATAACATTCTTACAAAGTTATGTTGCCCTGAACATGTGTTTTTTACAGCAAGTGTTTTTAATATTTTACACATTTTTCAATACATAGTAAATATACAACCTTTTTGTGTCTATGTGTGTATATATATATATATATATATATATATATAAACTTTTTTGTAAAGAAAAATGATTTTTAGAGGTCAGACACACAGCCCCCTATACAGGTAGCCCTCACTTTACGCTGGGTTAGGTTCCAGAGGGAAAGTTGTAAATTGAAACCCAGTTTATAATGTAAGTCAATAGGAAGTGAGGGAGATAAGTTCCAGGCCCCTCTCAAAATTGTCATAAGTAATACCTAATACATTATTTTAAAAGCTTTAAAATGAAGACTTTAAATGCTAGACAGCAATATAAACCTAATAAAATAATCACACAACACAGAATATATAATTAAACTAAGTTAAATAAATAAAAAGATTTGCTAAACAACATTATAAACCTAATAAAATAATCACACAACACAGACTTCACTTGCATTTTTCTGCAAACAGTTATTTCTAAGCATTCCAATCTGGACTGAGTTATAGACAGGGAGATCTTGTTCCCTTGAAATCTGCTCAATAGCTCAGGTCTGGTTAAACTGAATTATTTCAGCTTGCTTGGCTTTGTTGCAACACAAGCGGACAGCTCCACCTACTGGCTATTTTAATAAATGCACTGTTTCTCAATGCTTTTTAATAGCAGTCACATGACTGGAAAAAAAGGTTGTTATTCTGAAACGGTGTAAATTGAACCGTTATAAAACGAGGGCCACCTGTATATGTATGTATATATATATATATATATATATATATATATATATATATATATATATATATATATATATATATATATATATAGGGGGCTGTGTGTCTGACCTCTAAACATAATTTTTCTTTACAAAAAAGTTTATGTGTTTGTGTATATGTCACAGTTTTTTTTAAGAAATATACAATATAATGCATCATAAGAAAACTAAGGGTGTTCGAATGGTAAAGGAAAGATGTGAGAGCATATTCCGCTACACTGTGAAGCTGCGTTATCTCTAACTACTTAGGTATCATGGGAATCTATATAGCAGATACCCATACCTTAGTAAAATAATAGAGGGCACATTCTGATGCAGTAAAAAATACCAGAAGAAAACTGCAGCATTTTATTTAAAGGGACATGAGACCCAACATTTTTTCCTGCATTATTCAGACAGAGCATACAATGTTAAACAACTTTCCAGTTTATTTCTATTATCAATTCTGCTTCATTCTTTTGGTATCCTTCATCGAAGGAGCAGCAATGCACTACAGACAGCTAGCTGAACACATTGGTAAGCCAATAATATGGGGAGCAGCCGCCAATGAGAATATAGCTCCTGAGCTTACCTAGGTATGCTTTTCAACTAAGGATACCAAGAGAATTAAACAATTACATAATAGAAGTAAATAGGATTTTTTAAGGTTTCATGTCCCTTTAAGATACATTTAAAACCATCTTATTTTATGCATTAAAGTGTAAGGCACGGCCGCAATCTGGGCATAACAGGGGTCTATGGTGTCAGGGGCACGGTGGACCTAGGCTCTGGCTACCCACTAGCCAAGTGGATTGGGTCACCAAGCCTAAAACAACCATTTCCTTTAAGATGAGCGTGTACATTTTTTAGTAGCACAACATTTGATTTTTAGTGCACCCAGCTCGTTTCCCTTTCTGCCATTTCAGATGTGTGTCAGAAAACATGGCTGTAAATAAAAAGGATTTGGTAAGGTGGCTGTCCCGGTGTAAGGACATTTATGTACCCATAAAACAAGGAAGTGAACATTTTAAAATGAAGAGGCCACTCTGCAGATGTTGTCCACTCAAAAGGGAGGAGGCAAACAGGTATTTCTAAGTGCTTATTCCAAAGTTTATTTGTTTCGATAAACAAACTTCAAATAATAACATGATTTTATTGTATAATTCTGAACCATTATTTATTTTTTATGTTACTGTTACATCACAAATATTTCATCAGTGTAATAAAATAATTATACAAAAAAATGAAAATACTGTGAATAGGCAGTGTCATTCAATGTGTTTGTATAAAATATTTCAAGCTTAAAAGAGCTTACGCTTCACGAAAGCTAATATAATAAACATGGAATCTTTTCACACTCATCCATAATTTGGAATGATGGCCCCAGGGTGTAAATCTATTTACTGCCCAAAACAAACAGGATTACTTTAGAGACCATCCTAGAGTCATTTGATGATCATCAAACTAATTTAAAAGTCATTTGCACATCATCAGACATCAGGCCTGTAAAGTTATCAGCAAAGGTAAAAAAATTCTGGGTGATGACTGCAGAATGATTAGCAGATTACCTTACTGATTACATCACAAAGCATGACTGCCAGTGAATGACTCTAGAGTCATCTATTTAAATATTTTGGCCTGTGGGCATACTTCAAGATGGCTTCTGATTACTAGTCTGGAGTCATCCAATTACTTCAGAATGACTCCAGGAAGATCATCCTTTTTGACTAGGGTGGTCCATGAAACATACAATTTATTCTTATACAGGTACTTTTTTGATATTAGCAAACTTACAACTGCCCTACTTTGAGAGGGACAGTTCCTAATTTCTGAACTCTGTCCCTCTAAGACAGCCTATTTGTCCCTTTTTTGCAGAATTACCCTTGCCCTGCCCATAAACCGCCCAGAACGGCACACAAACTGACCTGACACAACCACAAACTGACCAGACACTCAAATTGTCATGCCCACTAATCCACCCTTTATCCCACCCCATCCTGGCACAATCCAGCCACAAAACAACAACGCCCTCCTCAATCTTATGAAATCCTAATACCAAGCCGACGAATGTTGAGAGGTATGTATTAGCCTTCATTTTTCCCAGCAACCATTTTACTTCTTTCTTTTTTTTAACCTTTACAACCTCACACAGATTTATTAATGTTAACTGTAAAATAGGGAGGTAAACTGTGATCAGTCACATGACCAATAAATGTGTAAAGTCTGTTTTTTACAATATTTTTAAAGTTATTGGTAAGGTAACACTACAATAGGCAAAGCAGTATGGCCACAGAGAAGCCTTTCAAAATAAGGCCCATCGAAGCATAATATGCCCATAAACATGGAATAAACCCAACATTAACAAAATATAAACGTAGAATTCAAATTTTTAGCTTTTTTTTTTTTTTTGCATGTGAAATACTTTGTGGTGCTAATCAAAATGTGGTCAACGGAATGTTACCAACAAATGAAAATGAAAATGTTTGTTTATAACATGCTAAAAATTAAGAATGGTCCGAGTAACCATAACATGAGTAGTGCATTGACATCAAGCCTGGTCAGACACTCCTCTTTTGAGGTATATACATAAAAATATTGGATAGTAAAATTAGCCCTAGAAAACCACTGTTTACTTTTTTGGCATTACTAACAACAATAACAATTAATGTACCATTCCTCTGTGCAGAATCATTTTTTTTCCAAATAGCTCCTTTACACACAAAGAAAAAGAAAAAAACACCATAGAAAGCTACAAAAAAATATTTTTTGCACTACATGCCATATGTAACCTTACTTAAGAGAAATAACACAATTTTTTTTAAAAAAAAAATTACATTTTTCTTCCTCTGCTACAGCAAAGTTTATTACCTGGAGAAAATTCCTTTTTTCTCAAAGATTTTTTCCATGGTTCACTTACACTACTTTTTTCACTACCGCCTGGTGCCAAAAAATCATAGAATCGGCCTTTGCGTTCAAGTACACTGCCTACGTTTGTTGCATCGCAGTTAAGGCCTAATGATTCTCTCTTTTCATCTGATGCATTACCGTCATTTAAGTTATATTTATGGGGATTTCCTTGCACCCTGGTATTAGTCCCAGTCCCCCTACATAAAGGCACCTGGATGCTGTTTCTGTAAAATTTTGCATCGCCTTCGCCATGATCAACTTGGTGAGAACAACCCGGCAAAGGCGGAGCACTATTTGAAGAACAGGAAGGTGAGGCATTTATTCCATTTGCGCTAACGGAGAAGGGGATATTTAGATAATGGCTACCGCATTCTTGGTAAAAACAGCAAGTCTGCAGATTGTCGTTCTCTTCCTTTGATACCCTTAAACGTTTCCTGTAAGGACAATCTTGATGCACAAACCACTCTTGTGCAGAAGGTCCAGCTAGTGAACAAGCTGAAAAGCACCAATTATTCTGTAATAAAATCTCGCCATGGATTCTTTTCATCAGGTTATTAATAAGGACGGATCTTCTCAGGAACACCTCAGGGTCGTCAATGAATTTCAGTTTTTCCAATGACATGTACAGTACATGGGCTCGCTCCTCAAAGATGGAAATATTCTGAAGGTGAAATAATAATAATAATTATAATAATAATTGTAATAATAACAATTTTGTATATTATGGTATAGAAACATTACACATGTTCATAATAGACACATATTTTAGTAGACTGGTATATTTTTAATATAAAATTATACTTCCTTCATAAATAAACAAGGTAAATGTAAGTGTTCAGTTGAATTCTTTAGTGTAAGTCATCCTGACTATAAAACTTCAACAACCACAATGTTATTATGGATAAAATTATTACTGATGGAGAGAAAATAGCTTTTAAAAGGACATTAAACATTCACTTTTTCATAATATCATCACAGATACTGCTTTTACTTGATGTCCCTAATTAATCCCTCAGCTCCCCGTGGGCGTGTATTTAGTCTCTCACATAGCCTCCCATCCAATAAACTTATTTTCACACCTGGTGCTACAGCCAATCAGCAGTCATACTGCCTACATTATTGAAAACATGCACCTCTACTCAAGATGCCTTTCTATAGCTAAAACCAGAGACACTGGAGCACACTCGCTTATTGACAGGAGAGGCAGGCGTAAGGCTGCTGATTGTGGTTATTGCATAATGGCTTAAATTTTAAAAAAAGAACTTTAACTGCATGGGTGAACAGGTGAGTGGTGGCTAACTATGCACCTAAGGTGATGGGGGGGGGCGGGGAAACAAAGCAAAGTGAGGGGATTGATAAGGAGGATCAACTAAAGGAACTAATTACAGGGGCATGAAACCCAAAAGTGTCCTTTCATGGTTGAGATAGAACATTCAATTTTAAACAACTTTCTGCTTTACTTGTATTATCAAATTTGCTTCATTCTCTTGGTATGATCTGTTGAACGGCATCAATGTACTAATGAGAGCTAGTTCAACACACCAAGTGGTATATATGTGCAGCGACCAATTAGCAGCTAGCTCCCAGAAGCACAATGATGCTCCTAAGCCTATCTAGGTATGCTTTTCAACAAAAAGATACCAAGAAAACGAAACAAATAGATAATATAAGTAAACCGGAAAGTAGTTTCAAATTGCATGCTCTGTCTGAAAATGAAAGCTTAATTTTAACTTTACTATCCCTGTAATGATAATTAAAAAGTTAACATTTACTATCTTTTTAACCTCTTAAGTGACAATGAAAGCTGAAATTCATCACTTTTCAATGCATTCTCAGGCATCTAATGGACCAACCTTATCACTTATAAATCCTGACCATAACTAGAAAGTCTCTTTAAACACTGATAATATGCAAAATAACTAATGTTTTACTCCCTGCCAAAAAATGTTGTACTTAATATATTTTCTCATTAATCTGGACTTGTTTTGTTTATTTACTAAACTAAGGGGGTGAAAGAGACAGTGATGCTAAAGAGTTAATTTATGGATAAGGAGTAGCGCTGAAGAGCTATAACGTGATAAAAAAACAATGACCTTAAATACTGAAAGAGTTGTTCCATTATCTTGGCAGATAAAGCTACACTTAACTTATGATGTAAAAATGTATCTGTCAGCTATTTCAAGATTAAACATAATTTCTCCTTTTTGTAGTAATAGCAGAGAAATTATCTGCAATCTCCATTAAGTTCACATTAGAACATATAG
Organism: Bombina bombina; assembly: GCF_027579735.1. Classification (NCBI taxonomy): domain Eukaryota; kingdom Metazoa; phylum Chordata; class Amphibia; order Anura; family Bombinatoridae; genus Bombina; species Bombina bombina. The sequence goes on along the minus strand of NC_069502.1, from coordinate 1,109,080,453 downwards.
CAAATAGAAAAGACTATAATGCACGGTCTACTTTGTGTGTTAGGCTGCTGTGTAACAAAGACTCACACAGTGAATTTGCTGCCTTAGAACAGAATAATAGCAGCCTATCGTGTTGAAGGGGCAATAACAGGTTAGTTGAGAACTATTAATTGGGCAATTTTAAAGGACCCTGGAAGTATAATTTCTTTGTTACACATAAAAGGGGTATTTAAAAAATACATAGCAGGTGTTTTTTTAATGGGTATCCCTATGGAATAAACTTTTCTTTTATTCTTTTTATGGAGACTTATGGAAGTGTCCCTTTCATCCAATAAGTAGCATTACTGCAACATACATTTTCTGCTAGTTCCAAATAAAATGTAAACAGGTTTTTAGTTTATTGTTTTTATGCAAAAAGCATCTCTATACACTTGATGCAACATAATTCCTATAATAGCTATATATGAAAGAGAGCTTTTTTATGCCTTTAAAGGGACATAACAGTTATGGCATACAATTTTAAAGGGAGATTAAACACCCGATGATATTAATAAACTAAATTAATACTAAACTGAGAGCTTCTAAGTAAGTTTTTAAACAGTTTTATACTGGATTTTTATATCAGTATCTGTGCATCTTATTCTTTATAGCAGTGTCTATTACATGCAGTTATATGAAAATGGGAGTATACTGTCCCTTTAAAGGGGCATTGTACACTAGATTTTTCTTTGCATACATGTTTTGTAGATGATCCATTTATATAGCCCATCTAGGAGTATTTTTGTAACAATGTATAGTTTTGCTTATGTTTAAAAAACATTGTTCTAATTTTCAGACTCCTAATCAAGCCCCAAAGTTTTAGATATATACTGATGTCTACAGACTCCTGGTTGGGTAATGGATCTTTTCATATGTAGGGGAAGGGGGGGAGGGGAGGCTGCCTTTTCCTGATTCCCCAGCCCCTTTCAGTTAGTGTCCCAGCTTAATATCATCAACAGTGCTAAACTAGGAGCTTCTTAGTAAGGCCTAGTTTCCATTGATGTGGTAAAGTTTGGAAACTGGTAGTAACATAAAAATTCTCCATATATAAATGTTTTTATCACTAGCTTCCACAATTTATTACCCTAAAGGAAACTAGGCCTAAGTTTTTAAAAGGTTTTATACTGGATTTTCTTATCCGTATCTGTGAATATTCTTCTTTATAGTAGTGTCTATTACATGCAGTTATATGAAAATTGGTGTAGACTGTCCCTTTAAATGGACGCAAAACTGGTCCCATTAAAAACTATAATTATTTTGAAATTATAGTTCCGCTTGTCTGCAGCTCTGTTTTCCATCCCAGAAGTACTATAGCCAGTAGGAGGGTGTAATGCTAACTTCTGTAGAGAGCAAGGGGAGAGAGAGGGTAGAATGTGCCGTTTCTCTGCATAGAAGGTAGTGGTATAGCTTCCTATTGCCTGCAGTGATGGACTTCTGGAGCAAGGGATGAGTGGGGAGGAGAGTGAGTAAGATAAGTGAGGATGAAGGGTGTTTGTACAAACAGTGTTCCTATTGGCTGCCGTGATGGACTTCTGGAGCAAGGGATGAGTGGGGAGGAGACTGAGTAAGATAAGTGAAGATGAGGGGTGTTTGTACAAACTGTGTTCCTATTGGCTGCAGTGATGGAGTTCTGGAGCAAGGGATGAGTGGGGAGGAGACTGAGTAAGATAAGTGAGTATGAAGGGTGTTTGTACAAACTGTGTTCCTATTTGCTGCAGTGATGGACCTCTGGAGCAAGGGATGAGTGGGGAGGAGACTGAGTAAGATAAGTGAGGATGAAGGGTGCTTGTACAAACTGTGTTCCTATTTGCTGCAGTGATGGACTTCTGGAGCAAGGGATGAGTGGGGAGGAGAGTGAGTAAGATAAGTGAGGATGAAGGGTGTTTGTACAAACTGTTACATGCAGTTATATGAAAATTGGTGTAGACTGTCCCTTTAAATGGACGCAAAACTGGTTCAATTAAAAATTATAATTATTTTGAAATTATAGTTCCGCTTGTCTGCAGCTCTGTTTTCCATCCCAGAAGTACTATAGCCAGTAGGAGGGTGTAATGCTAACTTCTGTAGAGAGCAAGGGGAGAGAGAGGGTAGAATGTGCTGTTTCTCTGCATAGAAGGTAGTGGTATAGCTTCCTATTGGCTGCAGTGATGGACTTCTGGAGCAAGGGATGAGTGGGGAGGAGAGTGAGTAAGATAAGTGAGGATGAAGGGTGTTTGTACAAACTGTGTTCCTATTGGCTGCAGTGATGGACTTCTGGAGCAAGGGATGAGTGGGGAGGAGAGTGAGTAAGATAAGTGAGGATGAAGGGTGTTTGCACAAACTGTGTTCCTATTGGCTGCCGGGATGGACTTCTGGAGCAAGGGATGAGTGGGGAGGAGACTGAGTAAGATAAGTGAGGATGAAGGGTGTTTGTAGAAACTGTGTTCCTATTGGCTGCAGTGATGGACTTCTGGAGCAAGGGATGAGTGGGGAGGAGACTGAGTAAGAAAAGTGAGGATGAAGGGTGTTTGTACAAACTGTGTTCCTATTGGCTGCAGTGATGGACTTCTGGAGCAAGGGATGAGTGGGGAGGAGACTGAGTAAGATAAGTGAGGATGAAAGGTGCTTGTACAAACTGTGTTCCTATTGGCTGCAGTGATGGACTTCTGGAGCAAGGGATGAGTAGGGAGGAGACTGAGTAAGATAAGTGAGGATGAAGGGAGTTTGTACAAACTGTGTTCCTATTGGCTACAGTGATGGACTTCTGGAGCAAGGGATGAGTGGGGAGGAGAGTGAGTAAGATAAGTGAGGATGAAGGGTGTTTGTACAAACTGTGCTATTCACTTTTTTCTCTTACAGCATCTGAAAGGGAAGTATATATTTATATTAATTATAGAATTTATTGTGTCCCTTTAAACAGTTAAATGGCCATTGAAATAAAAAAAATTCATTTGAAATTCACATGATTGCATTTCAGTTTTGAATAGAAGCATTTTTGTAATACTTTGTGTATTCTATGATCCAGGAAATTTTGGTAATGACACAATTTGAAATGCACCCCCCCCCCCTTCAGCTCTCTCAGCGAGCATGAGAAACTAAATTGTAGTGTAGATTATTTGTATAGTCAGATGCATAGAAAGTCCATGTTTAAAAAGATGTAAAACTACAAAAAGAAAATGATCGTATGTTTTAGAGCATGTTATTATTGTGCTTTCACTTACTTATAACTATGTGTTTAAAACACTACAAAGAGGTTAAACACATAGCTAATGTCAGCCCTAGAGCAGCAATGTACTTCTGGGAGCTAGCTGGACACATTTAGTGAATCAATGACAAGAGGCATGCATATGTGTATAGCCAGCAATCAGCAGCTAGCTCCTTCAGCCTACCTAGGTATGCTTTTAACAAAAGATACCAAGAGAACAAATTTATTTTGATAATAGAAGCAAATAAAAAAGGTCTCCTAATTTTGTTTTTTAAAAAGTTAAATTTTGACAGATATGCCGCTTTCAATCTTGAATGCATTTCATTTAATTTAATACAGCCTGTGCTTTTGAGAACAAAAAAGTACAACTAGAATGTGTCAGAATAACTCAGAAAATGCATTAGAGTCTTAAAAAAATAAAAATAAATACTGCATCTTCTGGAAATGATCATGAATAGCATGGGGTTTTAATAAAGAAAAGAAAAAGCTTTATGGATATGGAAGAAATGCCAAAAATAACACGTGTTGTAAAAGATTCAATGGAAAATAGTTTTGTATATAACACCTATGTGGTCGAAAGTAAAGTAGATGCATATGTTTCTGAATTCCATTAGCAGAACTAAAATGGGCCACGAAACCTGATTTGTAAACGTTATTTCTTCAGAGAAGATTGAGTATAAAACAGGGATAGCCAACTGGGGGCCCAAGGGGGACATGTGGCCCTCTGCACTCATTTTTGTGGCCCACTTAGGAAAAAGCAGAACTTAGAATTCATGCCATAGCTTATTTTAGCCCCAGGAATAAGTAGAACTAAAATGTGTGTTTTGTGACTTCTGGTAGGAGGGTAAACAAGGTGGGCACAACTCAAAAAGAAAGAGAGAACAGCAGAAAAAAGGGTACCGTGCAATGTTACCAAATATAATGCACTCTCTGGTTTACAAGCCTGGGTGCTCAGAAAAGAGGAAAAGGATTATAGGACAAGGATAAAAAAAAAAAAAAAAACAATTGAACAGTGTGGTAGAAAGGTTGTGATAGACAGAAAAAAGCAAGAAGATTTGCTTGACTGATAATCTTATATTCAACGTTACTGTAGTCTAGTCCAAGAAAATAAAGATATCATTTTAAAACAAATGCAGCAGTTTTACTGATTCCTCATATACACTATATGGCTAAACGCATGTGGACACCTCTACTAATTACTGGGTTCAGGTGTTTTAGCCACACCCATTGCTAACAGTTGCATAAAGTCCAGCAACTAGACATGAAATCAATATAGACAATCATTGGCAGTACAATGGGTTTAACTTTAAACATGGCATTGTCCTAGTTTGCCACCTTTGCCCTACTAGATCTTCCCCTGTCAACTGTAGGTGCTATTATTGTGAATTGGAAGTTTAGGTGCAACAACAGCCAGCCATGAAGTAGTGGGCTCACAGAGATTGGCCACCTAGTGCTGAAGCAAGCACCACGTAAAATCGCCTATCATTTGTTGCATCACTCACTACAGAGTCCCAAACTATCTCAGGAAGAAACATGAGCCGAGCTGCTGTACACAATCCTTACATTAACACAATGCACAATGTTGAACCCCACTGGACTCTGGAGCAGTGAAACATGTTCTCTGCAGTGATGAATCACGCTTTACTATCTGCCAGTATGATGGAACAATCTGGTTGTGGTGGATGCCACGAGAACGTTATGTACTGGAATGCATAGTTGCCTACTGTAATGTTTGGTGAAGGAAGAATAATGGTCTGTGGCTGTTTTTCATGGTCTAGGCTAGGCTCTTTAGCTCTAGTGAAGGGTTGTCCTAATGGGAGGCGATCAAAATCCCTAAACTCAAAATCGCTTATAACATAAGACAGAATCTTGAAATCCAGAAAAATCATAATACCTAAGGTCTAAAATCCAGAAAAATCAAAATGCAGAAAGAACAAAATCCCTAAAATCAAAATCCCTAAACTTAAAAAACCCTATAGATATGATGTGCTGTGATGTCCCCATCTTCACTATCTTTTGCCTCTGCCTGGGGGGTTCAAGGGGGCGGCCCGTCGATCCTCTGGCATTCACCCCAAGTGAACCAATAGTAGTAAATTGTAATTGCATACTCTTTCTAAATCAGGAAAGAAAAATGTTGGGTTTCATGTCCCTTAATGTTGTCTTGTGCATTTCAGCTGTGGGGGTGTCTGCCCTCTTCATAATGTGGTATACCAGGCTGGTTTTAGATGCGTATCACCTCAAGTGTTTAGGCTTTTTTGATTAGTTAGGGGTAGATTTATCATACCCTGGGTGGACATGATTCGCTATAGTGAATCATGTCTGCCCTGCATCGCTAAATGCCGACAGCATATACCGTCAGCATTTAACATTGCACAAGCATTTCTGGTGAAATGCTTGTGCAATGCCACCCACTGCACATTCGCGGCCAATCGGCCGCTAGCAGGGGGTGTCAATCATCCCGATCATATAACTTTGGGATGATTGCAGTCCGCCACCTCAGAGGTGGCGGACGAGTTAACTTCTTAGCTTAAGTTTCCGGCAAGCCAGAAACTTCGGGGGTAGATTGCAGCATCCGCTGCTTGGTAAATCTACCCCATGGTCTCTAAGACTAAGATGAGGTACGGCTCTGTGACAAGGGAATGGGGCAGACAAGAAGATAAAGGAGATCCGTGGTGGTGTATTATGTGCTTGATGATAATAAAGTAAAATCTTCAGATAGAGGTCAATTTACCAAGTGTGTGCCCTCTAAACAAATTGCTACATAAGTTCTAGACTAGGAAGTCTGCAATGTTGGACCCCATTATATTTAACAAAGTTTATTTAAAAAAGTTAAAGGTACAGTCTAGTCTAAGTTAAACTTTCATGATTCAGATTGGGCATGTGATTGTAAATAACTTTCCAATTTACTTTTATCATCAAATTTGACTATTTTTTTATATTCTTTGTTGAAAGCTAAACCTAGGTATGCTCATATACTAATTTCTATGCCCTAGAAGGCCGCTTCTTATCTCAGGGCATTTTAACAGTTTTTCACAACTAGACAGCACTAGTTAATGTGTGCCATATAGATAACATTGTGCTCACTCCCGTGGAGTTATTTATGAGTCAGCACTGATTGGCTAAAATGCAAGTCTGTCAAAAGAACATCACTTTTTCTCCCATAGTAGTCAATAGTGTGGGGGATTTAGCGCTATCTGACATGCAGATGGTAGCACACCCTAAACTATCACTTAAATGGAGTTTGCTCTTGAGAACAACAGGTTGAGGTTTTAAAGAGCAAAAACAGCTTTTTAAATTATCAAAAGAAGCAATTTTCTATATATTTAATACTCTGTAAGGAGTGTTACAGATGCTGGAATCAAATTGTACTGTACACTGTAGAAGATTATGAGCTGCAGCCTCTTTGGGGAGTGTTCACAGCAAAATGTCTACAGAAAAATAAACAGTTAAAGGTACAGTCTAGTCAAAATTAAACTATCATGATTCAGATAGGTCATAGAATTTTAAACAACTTTCCAATTTACTTTTATCATCAAATTTGCTTTGTTCTCTTATTATTCTTTGTTGAAAGCTAAACCTAGGCAGGCTCAAATGCTAATATATAAGCCTTTCAAGCCTGCCTCTTATCTCAGTGCAGTTTGAGTTTGAGTTTTCACAGCTAGACAATGTTAGTTCCTGTTTGCCATATAGATAACTGTGCTCTCTCCTGTGGAGTTACTTATGAGTCAGCACTGATTGGCTCAAATGCAAGTGTGTCAAAAGAACTAAGGGGGAAGTCTGCAGAGGCTTAGATACAAGGTAATCGCACAGAGGTAAAAGTATATTAATATAACTGTGTTGGGGAATCTATCTTTGTAAACAATACAAATTCTGGAGTAGACTGTTCCTTTAATATTCTGAGGTGCCAGTACTAGTGTTATGGTCTTATTATGAGGTAATTTGCACACAAATGTCTTGTGGAAATAGCTCTTGTTAGTACTAAGATCAGTTTAAAGTGCAAATAATTCACAACAACATGCAAATCCCGTTTTAAATCCCTTTCTTTCCATGCAGACATCTGTAATACATCTTATATATTGTCTGTCTAAGACTGTAGGTGCTAGCATGCATTACTGATGTTCTGAAAATTAGCATGGATGTTAATTTTGCCAACACTAAATTAGTTCATCTATTTATTTTTATTTTTCAAACAGTTAAAATACAAATATTAAAATGTAAGTAATTATTTAATACCTTAATAATTAATATTATGTTTACATTTAGAAAATGAAGAGAATCTCTTGCCAGAAAACCAGTGACAGTTGCAATGTTTTATGTCTCTATTATTCTCAAAACAAATTAAAAAAAATAAGATAATGCACAATCAATAGTTCACTGCTTCAAAAAATATTTGGAAAAGAAAAAAAAAAGGAAAAGAAACTTGGGACATGTCCAGGCTAATCTCAGGGAATCATTTTGGTATTTTTATCCATATCTTGCCAAGTATTAGTTTCAGCATACATGTAAAAGAAGTCAAGTAACAAAGACGATTAGAACACAAGTGGTTCATTCTCTTATGATATTTACCTCTTTTGACCTATTAAGAATTATAAATATACTTGTTGTATTACACAGTTATACTGTCTTTGTGCACTGTTCTTCTACCTAGTCCATATATCCATTGCAGCAAAAGAAAAACTGCATTTAGAAAATAATTTCATAGTTATTTTCTGGTTGAAACTAGTTATGTGTTCTATGGGACTAGCAAATATTTCTTGAATAATACATGACCCCATTTGTATAATAAATGACCCCATTTGTAGTGATCTTAGCCCTAAAACCATCTCTGCAGGTTTAAAGAGGCATTAAAGAGACACTGAACCCAATTTTTTTCGTTCGTGATTCAGATAGAGCATGCAGTTTTAAGCAACTTTCTAATTTACTCCTATTATCAAATTTTCTTCATTTTCTTGGTATCTTTATTTGAAATGCAAGAATGTAAGTTTAGATGCCGGCCCATTTTTGGTGAATAACCTGGGTTATTCTTGTTGAATGGTGGATAAATTCAACCACCAATAACAAAAGTGCTGTCCAGAGTCCTGAACAAAAAAATAAGCTTAGAGGCCTTCTTTTTCAAATAAAGATAGCAAGTGAACGAAGAAAAATTGATAATAGGAGTAAATTAGAAAGTTGCTTAAAATTGCATGCTCTATCTGAATCACGAAAGAAAAAATTTGGGTTCAGTGTCCCTTTAAACACCTCGAGATATTAATATACATTGTTTAAATTACATGTAGTAAAACAACTTTGCAATATACTTTCATTATTCATTTTGTTCTCCTTTCCTGTAATTTAATTCTGAATATTGTGGCCTTTCCAGTTCATGTTAAACACACTCTAGTAAGCCATTTATAACCATTCCTAATTGACCTCAGCACAAAAGGTAACCTAAATTACATAATAGTGGTGACCCCCCGCTTTACAGCCATTAACTTTACCCTTATTTTTTCAATATTTAAACTAATATAATTGTTTAAAAATTCTCAGGCTAATATTTGCTCTGAATACATCATTCATGCAATGATTTATTTAGTGTTTAATGTCCCTTTAAGCTTATATAAATTGCAGGTCTATATGAGTATATCAGTAAATCCTAATCTTAATTGGGTAGCATCACTTCAGCAATAGAATAGAGCTGTTTTCTATGTTGTGTAGATTCAAAATTCCAAGTATCTAATGTTATCCATATCTTATTTACAGGATTTTGTGTGAGCTATAGATTGTTGGTGTTGTAGAAAAGGGAGCAAAGAAGATAATATTGTGCGGTCATCAAATGCTTTATAATAACTCAACAAAAATTTTGTAAAGACATTTTTGACATATTAGGAGATTCTGCTCCAACCTACTCTACATTTAAAAACTGGTTTCAGAAGATTAAGCTTGGAAAAGGGTCATGTGAAGATGCCCCTTAGAATGGTTGTCCAATAATAGCTGCTATGGAGTGCCCAGGATGTCATATACATGGTATGGTCAATTTTAGTGGATGTTTTGGAAACTTGTCAGCATGGTGGTCGCCCTAAATGTAAACCAGGAAATGCAGAGGATGGTGACAAGAATTCAAAGGAATTCTAATGATTTCTATAGGTGAGATGTCAGTATGGATAAGTCGTAGATACATCACTTTGATCCTGAGACAGAAGCACAATCCAGGCAGTGGAAGCATCATGGCTATCCTCCCTCAAACTATAGTGCGCCACTCGTAATCTAGCCCATAGTGTAAATTACACATTATAAACTGCATTAATATATATATATATAAAAAGATGTTTTAACAAATATGCAGCAACATGCAAATGATTCTTAACACTGAAGTAAACGTTAAAGTTGATATTTTTAACATGGTCCACCCAGACACACCTGAAGATCGCCCAGACACTTCCACTGACTGCCCCGACATGCCCGTGATCCCAAATATTCTCCACCAGTTTCCCGACTCCTCCTGACCCTGTCCACAAAACGATGATGGCTTCCTCAACTTCCTAAGCCCTTGCTACCTAGTCACAAATGTCTGGCGTTATGCTGTAGCCTATTGTTTCTTTCAAAATTGAACAGCTGTTAATATGTAGGTATTATTAAAAAAAATATATATATCTGAGATGAATAAATCAAAGTTTGTTTAATTGGCATCTTTTTTTTATAGTTACAAGAGGTAACGTGACATAGTTTCCCCTCTTTTATCCTTAGGCAATCTCATTAAAATGTTAAGATTAAGTATGCATTTTAATATAAAAAGTTAAATATTATAAATGTGCTTAATTTTATTTAATTGCAAGTTTACAGCTGTTTACATTTAACTGATGGGCATAGTGTAAATAGAAAAAAAAATTGGTGTTTAAATACTGAATTGCCTATATAGCTGATAACACATGGACATATCTGTGCAAATAATAGGCACTCTCTATAGCTTAGTAACTTTATTTAAAAAATAGTCTACTCTGATGATAACTGCTTGGCTGCCCAGACCAGTGTAAACAGGGTACAAACGTTTGGCGGTTTCATAGGAATGTTTACATTATTTACTAGCTGTGTTAACTATTTTAAATACCTCTTTTTATTTTAGAAAAAGTGTACTATGACATAATTCAGCATTAATAAATAGGACCATACACTGCAATATATGTGCAAAGATTATCCTCAGGAATTATTATTTTGTTTGAATTTACATAAAATATAAGACTGCTAAAAATATGTCAGTCTACTAATACTATACATGTGTTTAACATAACTGAAAGTACATAATATCTAACTAGAGCATTCATCATATGTTGGATGTCTGAAATGTTGAGGTTTATTCGGACTTTTCAATAAACTTTTTGGAAAAAAATGTTTTTTTATGGAGTCTATTTAAAATGATAATTAAAAATGTGAGTTAAAAAATACAACTGACTAGGCCCTATCTGGAACTGACCAGACTCAGAGACATAGTTTATATAAGTACTATGTTGCAAAAAATCTACATACAAAATTAACATTTATTAAATGTATAAAACTACTTGAAAACTATATGTAGAATGCATAGCTTATGTCTCTTAAAGGAATATTGAACTCAGCATTTGCTGTTCCAATAATTATTTAAGGATTATACAACAACATTGCAATATACATGAATTATTTACACATTTTATAAGATTATCAAGCCACTCCAACAACCTGCCCACACATGCCCACGGAATTCCTGTAATCCGCCCCTCTCTAGGGACTCCGTTCCTCTTGCACTAAGCCTCGCCTACAAAATGCAGATGGGACCCAATTTAACCTCCCACATCCCGAAAATCATCAAGCGGATGTTGGAGATATGTATTTATATTACCCATTTTTGTGAAATACCTCTGTAGAGTGTACATGTTCCACTTCGTCCCCTATTGTCTTTAAAAGTTTAAAGTACGCTGAACTCAACATTTAAGGCTATCGTTAGTTCGAGGAGCATAAACAAGATTGTGAGATTGCAGTGTTTTTTACGCTCTAATCCTTATTAAAAGTGGCGGCCTGTTTAAAGTACAGTGAATTTGTTTACGCTATTGAGCTGCAATTTCCATTCGTATTACAAGTCAAAAAGTAAATGTGATCACTCAAACGCAATCACATTTAACGCTCAAAGTTTGAGTAAAGAGTTTAGGAAACAGCTGCGCTAAAATAGACTATTAACCCCTAAACTGCCACATAGCCCACCGTAAAGTATGCCACTACATTAACCCCTAAAATACCACAACCCCATTGCAAAATACCCCACTACACCATTAACCCCTAAACCACAACAACCCCATCGCAAAATAACCCCCTACACTATTAACCCCCAAACTGCCACAACCCCCATTGCAAAATACCAACTAACATTTAAACCCCATACCACCCAGCTAACCCCCTAATACTCCTAACTTAACACCCTCTAAGTTACTAAAAAAAACAACTAACATTACCTGAAAAATAAAAAACCTTTAACTACCTGAAAAATAAAAGAACACTACATGACAAAAACTATAATTACAGAAATAAATTACCAAAAATAATCAAATTAAAAATATATATGTTATCTATATTCTAAAACTAAATCCCCACTTTAAAAAAAAAACACCTCAAAATAAAAAAATATATATATTAACACAAATAAACTATAGCAATAACACTTAGAATAACTTTTTGTAGGGCATTGTCCTAAAGTGATTAAGCTGGCCCATACTACAATACAAGTAGCCCACCCAAAAAGGCTATATAAAAAATAAACTACTCTAAAAATTGCCCTGAAAAGGGCATTTGGTTGGGCATTGCTCTTAGAAGGGCATTTAGCTCTTTTGATGCCCAAAAAAACTATTCTACAAAAAATAATCCACCCAAAAAAAGCCTATCACTAAACCCCAAAGATGGTACTCACCAAACTTTAATCCGACTCCTATGTGATCGCCAACTGCAGTGCTCCTCTTCTATCCTGGTGGCAGCAGTCCATCTTTATCATGTGGCAGCGGTCCATCTTCACCTTGACGGTGATCTTCATTCATTCTTTTCTTTGGATCTTCTGTCCCCAATGTACTCTTCATACAGCCACCCACCGCACACTACATTTTTAATGCTTTATATAGGGGTACCCTTGCATTCCTATTGGCTACTTTAGATTTTCAAATTCAAATCAGCCAATAGAAAAACAGCTAATAGGAATGCAAGTGTACCCCTATATAAAAAAGGGTACTTCACATTCAAAATTCAGTGTGTGGCGGGTGACAGCTTGAAGAGAACGTCAGGGACCGAATATTTGAACATATGAAAATGGATGAATATAGAAGACCGCCGCAGGGATAGAATAGGTACACCGCAGTTGGCGACCACGTAGGAGCCAGATTTAAGTTTGGTGAGTACCATCTTTGGGGTTTAGTGATAGACCTTTTTTTAGGTGGGGGTTTTTTTGTTTTGTTTTTTTAAGAATAGGTTGTTTTTTTTTCCGGTTTTTTTTGGGCAGCAAAAGAGCTGTATTGGAACTCTTCTTGTTTCCTGTACCCTCTGCCCCTTGAACTCACTTCCTGTAGCAATTATATAATGCAAATCTATTGCAAACTATTCTCAACACATCATTCCCTTTGTAGAAGCAAAACAAATAATACAAAATATAAATCCAGCAGCAAGCATGACAACCAGCAACCAAACCTAACTGACAAGTTTAAGTCTAATTCTCAACATTCCTCAACAAGTCTTTGTGGCTTTCTGACAGCGCTGCCACTAGATCTATATTTGTTAAAAGTTTGATGATTCTGACAGAGACTCTCCTGTGTCATTTAGTTCATTGTAAATGCTCTCTACTCTGTCAAGTTCTTCCACATCAGCTTCATGAAATGGTAACATTTCATGTCCAAATGCTTCATTTTCCTCAGGTGGTGTCCTTTTATGTTCAGCCCCTAATAAGTCGCCGGTATCATTAAACAATTCCATGTCTGTTGCCACTTGCCAGCATTTTAGACCCTGCACATTTTGGTATCTTCAGTAAATGACTGGGATTTGTCTAAGAACTAAAACTTTTGTAGTTTTTACATCAAATAACCGTCCGGACGCTTTACGCAGCACAACAGCTTCATCATCCCAGGTTTGTCCTGTCCAGGCATTTACAACATCCCCAACATAAGCTCCCTGTGATCTTCTGCACCCCTGTCATAGTTTATCTTCTGATATTCTCTTGTGTTCTCTTTCTTTTTCCAATACATTTGGTGTAATTTGCTGTTTGTATGGTACTGGGTAAGAGCCAACTGAGATAATTTAGTTTTCATTTGCCTAACAAAAAATTGTTCTGCTGGAGAACTTTCCTCCTTCCAGTACAGTAGCTTGATAGTTTAGTAAAGCTGTTTGTGGATTCTTTCCTGAGACACTAATCTTTACAAGCAACCTCCTAATATATTTTACTCCAACCTAAACTATACTCAACACAATCTAAACCCTCTCTTTGAAAAACTGCTTTTGCAAAGAGTGCTTCCTCCAGTTCTTCATAGAGAGTGTCTTCTAAAGTGCTGTAAAATGTAACTGAGCCTGCAAGATTCTACGCAGTGATTGTTTATCTCAGAGCAGAAACTCATTTATATCTGTCCCTAATTGGCTGCTGCAAATAACAGCAGGAACATGGATTCCACCAGGCTTTTCAAGAGGCATATGGCTGATCCACACTGGATTTGCAAACCCGTGTAAACTGCGTTAACAACTGACATTGTGGATATTAAAGCATTTATTTTGCAAATAGGTGCTTAAAGGGATAAGAAAGACAAGACTAAACATTCATGATAAAGCATGTCATTTTGAGACACTCTTAAAGGAATAGGAAAGTCAAAATAAAACTTGCAGTATTCAGATAGAGCATGTCATTTTAAGACACTTTTAAATTCACTTCTATTTTCAAATGTGCTTTATTCTCTTTGTATCCTTTGTTGAAAAAGAATACACACATATCCTACACCAGTTGTTTGTTTGTGCCTGCACACATTTGTCTCTTGTGATTGGCTAACTAGATGTCTTCAGCTAGTTGCCAATAGTGCAATGCTGCTCCTTCAGCAAAGGAAAGCAAGATTAATAAGCAAGTTTGATAATAGAAGTAAATTGGAAAGTTGTTTAAAACTGTATGTTCTGTCCAAATAATGAAAGAAAATGTTGGAGTTTCCTGTCCCTTTAAATTCACTTCTATTATCAAATTGTCTTTGTATCCTTTGTTGAAACATACCAAGGTAGGCACAGGAGTAGCAATGGTGTACTCTAAGTTAACTGGTGGTCGCTACACACATATGCCTCTTGTCAGTGGTTAACCAGATGTGTTCAGCTAGCTCCCTGTAGTGGATTGCTACTCTGAAGCTGAGTTTATCTATTTGGTTAATCCCTTTGATAGCTTTAACCCCTTAACGACCGACACAAAAAATGGTCGTTAACGACCAAGGACATACCCTGTACGTGACCGTCATCAGGGGTTTCAAGGTATTGCAGTGATGCCTCGATATTGAGGCATCATGCAATACCCTGTACTAACCATCCAATGCAGAGAGAGCCATTCTGTGGCCCTCTCTGCATTGGCCAGCGATGGTGCCGATCGTTGGTGGGTGGGAGCCATTACAGGGAGGTGGGTGAGCGGCCATCACTGGAGGATATCCGGCAGAGTGGGGGGGGGATCACGTGCGGTGGCGCCGGGAGCGTGCATAGGCACGGGCGCGTGCACGGGACTGGAGGCGGGCGAGCGCACAGGGGCGGGAGCGCTATACTAAGGGACAAAGTGTAAAGGGAAGGAGGGAGTGAGGAGGGGGGAAAATTTTATCTAAGGGATCTGGGAAGGGGTGGGGGGTAGATTATTGAGGGGGGCAGCTACACTACAAAAAAAATTGTGTTTTTTTAATTTTTTTATTTAAAAAAAAAAAAAAAAAAGATAATTATTTGGCAAACTGGGTACTTGTAGACAGCTGCCAGTACCCAAGATGGCTACAAATAGGTAGAGGGGGGAGGGTTAGAGAGCTGTTTTGGGGGGATCAGGGAGGTTGGGGGCTAAGGGGGGATCCTACAAGTCTTTTATTTTAGTACTGGCAGACTTTCTGCCAGTACTTAAGTTGGTGGGGACAATTGTGGGGTGGGGGAGGGAAGAGAGCTGTTTGGGAGGGATCAGGGCGTGGGATGTGTCAGGTGGGAGGCTGATCTCTACACTAAAGCTAAAATTAACCTTAAGCTACCTAATTAACCCCTTCACTGCTGGGCATAATACAAGTGTAGTGCGCAGTGGCATTTAGCGGCCTTCTAATTACCAAAAAGTTATGCCAAAGCCATATATGTCTGCTATTTCTGAACAAAGGGAATCCAAGAAAAGCTTTTGCAACCATTTGTGCCATAGTTGCACAAGCTGTTTGTAAATAATTTCAGTGAGAAACCTAAAGTTTGTGAAAAAGTTTGTGAAAAAATGAACGATTTTTTAAATTTGATCGCATTTGGCGATGAAATGGTGGCATGAAATATACAAAAATGGGAGTAGATCAATACTTTGGGTTGTCTACTAAAAAAAATATATATACATGTCATTGGATATTCAGGGATTCCTGACAGATATCAGTGTTCCAATGTAACTATCGCTAATTTTGAAAAACAATTGTTTGGAAATAGCAAAGTGCTACTTGTATTTATTGCCCTATACCTTGCAAAAAAAGCAAAGAACATGTAAACATTGGGTATTTCTAAACTCAGGACAAAATTTAGAAACTATTTAGCATGGTTGTTTTTTGGTGGTTGTATATGTGTAACAGATTTTGGGGGTCAAAGTTAGAAAAAGTGTGTTTTTTTCCATTTTTTCACCATATTTTTTTTTATAAATTACAAGATATGATGAAAATAATGGTATCTTTAGAAAGTCCATTTAATGGCGAGAAAAACGGTATATAATATGTGTGGGTACAGTAAATGAGTAAGAGGAAAATTACAGCTAAACACAAACACTGCAGAAATGTAAAAATAGCCCTGGTCGCAAACGGTCAGAAATTTGAAAAGTGCTCTGGTCACTAAGGGGTTAAAGGGATATGAAACCCACATTTTTTTCTTTCATGATTCAGATAGAACAGGCAACTTTCTAACTTACTCCTATTATCATTTTTTAAAGTGCTTCCTCCTAAATAGTTTGATACAGTCAGTCTGTGTACAGTTAAGTTTATCATGCTAGTTTAATGTTCTTTTTAGTACATCATGGACCAAAGGTGACCGTATATATCATGCTAGTTCCTCGGTTTATTTATGTGGTTCAGGGTTTAAGAGTGACCCGTCAAATAGCAAGAGGATTGTAAAAAGGTTAAAAGAGTTTTCAATCTATATTATTCCTTTACTAAGTTTATTCTTATGTTTTCCAACAATAAATCTATTGATCATCCACGTATAGCATTGAGTTTTAAGTCCAACTCATGTATGCGGCTGTCGTGATATTATTGTCATTTACATAAACTGTCCTTTTACTTTTGTAATTGCCTAAAAACCTTAATAAAAAAAAATATTCAAAGCAAAAAAAAGCACAACATTTTAAAATGTATTTCTTTTGTTACATTTGCTTTGTTCTCTTGATATCCTTGGTTGGAGGAGCAGCAATTTACTACTGAAAGCTAGCTGAACACATCAGGTGAGCCAATGACAAAAGGCATATATGTGCAGCCACCTATCAGCAACTAGTTCCAAGCAGTGCCTTGCTGTTTCTGAACCTACCTAGGTATGCTTTTCAACAAAGAATACCAAAAAATGAAGTGCCACTGTCTGTATCTGTTGCAGTGGTGCCGTGGGTGATGTGGGAGGGAAAGAGAGAGGCATGTGGGAGTCTTATCGCTGGAGGGGAGGGGGAGGAAGGGGAGGGTTCACTACAGAAAATATTTACTGGGAGAGAGGGAGGGGGGCCCTACAGTATGATCACTTGGAGGGGGTTGAGGGGGATTGCTACACTGCAGAAAAAATGTATATTAAAGGGACAGTATACAATAGAATTGTTATTGTTTTAACCCCTTAATGACCACAGCACTTTTCCATTTTCTGTCTGTTTGGGACCAAGGCTATTTTTACATTTTTGAGGTGTTTGTGTTTAGCTGTAATTTTCCTCTTACTCATTTACTGTACCCACACATATTATATACTGTACATACATAATCCCTTTATTACCCATTCCCCGGTTTTGCATAATCAAACCAGTTATATTAATATACTTTTTAACTCTGTGATTACCTTGTATCTAAGCATCTTCTGACAGCCCCCTGATCACATGCCTTTTTATTTATTATCTATTGACTTGCATTTAGTACTGTGTTGTGCTAACTCTAAGGTAATTTTCCAATTTACTTTCATCATCAAATTTGCTCTTGGCATGCTTTGTGGAAAGCTAAACCTAGGTAGGCTCATATGCTAATTTTTAAGCTATTAAACTGCCTCTTATCTCAGTGCATTTTGACCGTTTTCACATTGTGCTTACTCCAGTGGTGTTATTTATGAGTCAGCACTGATTGGCTAAAATGCAAGTCTGTCAAAAGAATTGAGATAAGGGAGCAGTCTGCAGAGGGTTAGATACAAGGTAATCACAGAGATAAAGAGTATATTAATATAACAGTGTTGGTTATGCAAAACTGGGGATTGGGTAATAAAGGGATTATCTATATTTTTAAACAATAAAAATTATGGTGTAGACTGTCCCTTTAAAACGTAATACTGGCAGACTGTCTGCCAGTACCTAAGATGGTGGTGAAAAGTGTATGTGGGGGGAGAGAGATGTTTTGGAGGGATCAGGGACAGGGAGGTAGGAGGTATCAGGTGAACACTACAACCCTTGCCAGCAAAATAAACAACCCCTTTACTGCCTTGAATTTTAGAAGTGCAGTGCAAATCTGCAATTAGTGGTATTCTAATTACCAAAAAAACAATGCCAAAGCCACGAATGTCTACTGTTTCTAAACAAAGGGGATCCTAGAGAAGCATTTACAACCATTTGAAATATGACTGCAGTAGTTGTGTGCAAATAATTTCAGTGAGAAAAACCCAAAGTTTGCAAAAAAATTAAAGATTTGTCAGCAAAATAGTGCCATAAAATATACCAAAATGGGCCTAGATCAATACTTTTTCTCGATTTCTGTGATAATAAAAATGCTAAAAAATCCTTCTGTACTTTGGGCAAGTGCTTGTCTTAAATTCCAAGTCTTAAAGGGGTTTATAGGAGTAAATTGGAAAGTTGTTTAAAACTGCATGCATCTGAAACATGAAAGTGTAATATTGACTTTACTGCCCCTTTAAAGGGACATTCCAGTCAAACTTGCAAACATGCTTCCAATAAAAACTGAAATGCACCTGTGTGCATTCTAACGTTGGCTGGAATATCCCTTTAAATCACAGAGAATTATGTCAGTACTTGCTACACTTGTGCTAGTTGTTTTTTTTTCTAGCAAAAGAGGACTTGAGCAAGCAGTATGCGTAGTTGTAATAGTTAACTTTTCAACTGACTTCTTGTGTTTAGTCAATACCAAGAATAGGTATTGATCCCCAAACCAATTAATTTACTTTAAAAAAAAATCTCCATCCAATCAGTCCAAAGATGGATGTTTGTTTTATACAAATAAAATGTGGCCATTTGAAAATAGAGATGAGCAACATCCTTTGTCTGGGAGCAAGTTGCAATGTGTTAAACGGACATGATACTCAAATGCTGAAGCACTTAAAAGCTGACTAGAAAATATCACCTGAACATCTCTATGTAAAAAAGGAAGATATTTTACTTCAAAAATTCCTGAGTATTCACACACCATTGTAAATAGACTTTAAGAAGTCAAACAGGATGCTAGTCCCCGGACTTGCACGACAGTGTACATCTGACATGTGCAGGCACAGTCATGTCTATTCAGTTTAAGAAATAAACTTTCAGTGAAATCTCATGACAACAGAACTGCCAATCCTGATTGGCTATTTTTCTTATCAACTTGCAGCTGGACAGAAGCTCAAGTATAACTGTTTACAGAGCACTTACTCTGGTGAGCTGAAGACATTTTGAGGTAAAATATCTTACCTTTTTACCTACAGTTGTTCAGGTGATATTTCAAGTAATTCAGCATATGCAAATTATGTCCCTTTAAGAAAAAACAGTCCACAACTCTAGAGCCGAAACCTTTACAAGGAAAGCATAAGCAGCAGCCCTTAATTTAAATATGACAAAGAATTATATAACAGGTTATAAAGCAAGTGTGATAACAAGTGCTATATCAAGTGCTATATCCTTTAAATCCTGTTTTTATGATGCAGAAAAATATATTTACAGTGGGTTTTGTTTTGTTTTTTGTTTTTAAAGAAAGGGCCTTCAGAGCTATTTTAGTACAGTTTCTTCGTCTCACATTACTCCTCTCTACATCTCCTATGTGTAACAAATAGTCTATTCCACTTTTATAAAAATGACTCCATCCTTTCTGATTCTATGGGTAGACTTGATGGGCCATTTTGGTTCTTATCTACCGTCAAATTCTATGTATTCTATATATATATATATATTTTGTGTTAAAAAAAACCCAACTTACTCAGTGTAGCCACTAGGAATGGGCAAAATAAAATGAAACAAATTTTAACACATTCATTCGTTTCAAATTTGGAATGTTTGTACAACATTCTAACATTTGTTTAATGTAATAGTATTTATAATGCTTTCTTTAAATGTAATATTTGAATCAAATGTTTCTAATAATTCGATTCAAATTATGCAATATTCAAATAAAAAAAAATGTATTGATATTTTGTAACAGTATTTCTAATGCTCTCTTTAAATGCAATATTCAAATTAGAAACTTTCAAATTGGTTTATTTGGTATCTATTATGTATCAGTTTACTAAATTCCCTACCACATGAAGTACTGAACTTCTGGATAGTATTTGTTAAATCAAATGTTACATTCGAAATTTTGAATGTGGATATTCAATCTAATTATGAACATTTGAAAATTAAAGTAACATTACAAAACCAGAAATAACATTTGATTACCGAATTTTAATCAATTTTCATTCTTATCAACATTTAATTGTCCAAAACCAATTTCCACATGACTATTCGTTCTACCAAACGAATTACAGTTTCAACACATTCACCCATCCCTAGTAGCCACTGCCTATAAAGGGGGCACCATGAAGTTCTTCTGTGGTCTCCTGTCACCTGATTTTTGCAGCTAAAGTCGTGCACTGAGCATGTGCAAAAACGGACTTCCTGTGATTGAGCACAGTAAAAAATAGAGCGTGTATCTGATAGTGCACGTGTATCAGCCAACTCATGTTAAGCATATCTAGTTTTTGCTTTTATTGTTTTTGTTTGTTCTTTACCACATATTCTGATAGGTAGTTCAAGTTAAAGACTACCACTGTAAATAATCATAAAGGTAGCAAGAATCAGAATATTTCCAACAGTAATACATAAATTGCCTTTCGGTAGAGGTTGTATTTGTACATATGTAGTTTTTTTTACCACCTCATCTGGTAGGCAGTTTAAAGTAGTGACTACTATTGTAAATAATAATGGTAGCAAGAATCAGAAAATCTGAATATTAAAAAATGGACAATCATTTTCAGAAGTAAAATTATTTTAAAATGAGGAATAATATATATTGCAATGATTTCTGTTAAAGGGACACTTAACCCAAATTTTTTCTTTTGTGATTCAGATAGAGCATGCCATTTTAAGCAACTTTCTAATTTACTCCTATTATCAATTTTTCTTTGTTCTCTTGCTATCTTTATTTGAAAAAGAAGGCATCTAAGCTTTTTTCTTAGTTCAGAACTCTGGACAGCAATTTTTTTATTGGTGGATGAATTTATCCACCAATTAGCAAGGACAACCCAGGTTGTTCGCCAAAAATGGGCCGGCATCTAAACTTACATTCTTGCATTTCAAATAAAGATACCAAGAGAATAAAGAAAATTTGATAATAGGAGTAAATTAGAAAGTTGCTTAAAATGTCATGCTCTATCACAAATCACGAAAGAAAAAATGTGGGTTCAGTGTCCCTTTAAGTATAATCCACTGCTTAGTGTGTTTTTGCAACAATGAAACAGACGGTTTTATATCCCTTTAAATGGTCTTGGAAGTAAAAACTCCAATGTGGCCTTTCAAAATATCTGTATACCCATGATTTAAAAGCATGCCCTTTAAATGCTGTAACTTATTTAACCATCTGGCTGCCAGGTAGGATTGCAATATATTGCTACTGAATACAATACAGTTAGGGTTGGCAACTATCTAATTAGTTTGCATTAACATTAATAGGTGATGCAGTATAGCTCATAAATTAAAGTGTCTGTAATTACAATATATTTCTTCTGTCTCTCAATAAATTAACATACTAGGTGAAAGTGAAAAAAATGAATGCATTAACAGCTTGTTTGCTACAATTGTTTTTAAAACACCACACTCCACCCACCACCTGCCTTATTTGGAGTAACCAATCAGAACATGTTACTAAGGTATACACAGCTTAACACTGTCATTCTGTTAGCAAAGGTTGCATTCTTTTGCAGTTTCTTGTCTCATTAGCCATGCTAAGGCCAAATATAAACATACAGTATATGTGACAAAGTTAGGCTTGATAAGTCTGCCATTTGTACTTTCAGTCCTCAGAACTAAGAAACAATTACATTTAAAGTGATGGCAAAGTCAATTGTTTAAAAAAACTCTAGGATTTACCATCACTGAAAATAAACAGGACTTTCAGTCATCAGCTAGTAAAAAAAAGTGTGCTAAACGTACCCTTTCTGTGTCGTGGCCTCCTCACTAAACTCAGTGGCTCCAGCTCCACAGCACAGCGCTCTATTTTCAGTGAGGGGACGTTTCCACCTCTAAACCAATAGCCGTGCTAGTCATATGACAGTGTTCTGTATGCTAGCACAGCTATTGGTTTAGAGGTGGAAACGTCACCTCATTGAAGAAAGAGTGATGTTCCGTGGGCGGCCGGAACTGCCGAGTTAACCGAGAAGGCCGCGGCACAGAAAGGGTAAGTTTAGTACCCTTTTTTTTTTTACAAGCTGATGACTGAAAGCCCTCTATATTTTTAGTGATGATAAATCCTAGAGTTTTTAAAATGCTCGGATTTACCATAATGAAAGTGTATTGAGAAGTTGTTTTACTACACATATTTAAACATTTAATATTACAATATCGAAGTGTTTTAGGTCCCTTATATGGCTTCATTTATTATAAGGGACCATTTATTTCAAATTAGAGTCCCACACACTAAAAATGTGTTTCACTATAAGAAGTCTTTTATTTAATTATTTATTCTTAATTATCTACATTGGTCTAAACCTTAAAAATAATGACAGTACTGGTAAAACAAATGTTTAGCCCTCTCTGACAGCTAAAGTGTTAGGGTGACTATATTGCTGCTTTAAAAAAGGGACACATTTGAAAAATACATATGTCAGGGCTGTTTTCAGAAATGTTTTGTATAAGAACCGTGGCATATGTATTTTTCATATGTGTCCCATTTTAAAGCGGCAATATGGTCACCTTAGTTAAAGGGACACTAAACCCAAACATTTTCTTTCATGATTCGAGAAGAGAATACAATTTTAAATAACATTCAAATTTACTTCTATTATCTAATTTGCTTCATTCTTTAGATATCCTTTGTTGAAGAAATAGCAATGCGCATGGGTGAGCCAATCACACGAGGCATCTATGTTCATCTACCAACTAGCAGCTACTGAGCATATCTAGATATGCTTTCCAGCAAAGAATATCAAGAGAACGAAGCAAATTGGATAATAGAAGTAAATTAGAAAGTTGTTTAAAATTGCATGCTCCTTCTAAATCATGAAAGAAAATAAATTGGGTTTCATGTCCCTTTAAAGCTCTAATGGCTGCATACCGAATCATGTGACTTCCAGTAGATCAGAGTAAGTTACTTAACAGTGCATCGTCTGATTTTGAAAACCTCAAGAATCATTTATCAAAGTTTCCAGATTTCAAAATCAGTAAAATAATAATAAAAAAAATAACATTTTCCCTTCAGTCATACTGGAAAGGAAACCTTGATAAAAAAACAAATTCCCATGATATAATTTATGTGCCATAAAATCCTCACGATCTCTAGAAATAGTTTTACAAGCATGTAAATATAAAAGTTTTACAATGATGTAGCATAACATTTTGACATAAAAAAAAGAAGAAAAAAAACATACTTTATGACTACAGTTGCTAAGTGGTGGATGAAATTCCTCTTCCTCTATATATTTCCTTTTAAAGTATGTGATCTTGGATGTTGTTGTTACTGGATTTGAAATCCCCCTGTAATTTGGTTCTGTGGTAATAAATCAAAATAACAGATAACATGCGGTTTGCCTGAGGTTTTACACATAATATATATATACTGTATATTTTACTTCTAGCAAACAACAAACGATGCAATACATAGATATGCTATTTATGTGTATCACAGCAATATATTAACATAAAATGCCAAATATACCAATAAAATGCAGTTTTCAATAGTAACATTATTAGTAGTTATAATTTAATTAAAGGGACAGTAAACATCTTGTAATTACATTTTTATACAGTCTTCCAATAGTTCAACATATGAGCAGAGTCTGAATGTTATTAGAACAGATTAACACCTTGTTTAATGCAATTGTGTTCCAATGGTCTAACTCCGCCTACCACTTTCCTTATTTGGATGAGCCAATCCAGACTTGAGTCTGGAGAAGACAGGGCTTGCTCCTGTCATTGTGTTAACAAAATCTTCATTGTTTGGTTGCAGCAGAAATTATAAGATAACAAACTGCAATTTAGGGATAGATCTGTGGCAAGGTTAGGCTTTTGAAACCTGCTGTGTGCTCTTTCAGTTCTCAGGACTGGAAAATCCACAATTTTCAGACTTAAAGGTATAGGAAAGTAAAAATTAGACTTGCATGATTCAGATAGAGCATGTCATTTTAAGTCACTTTTAAATTCACTTCTATTTTCAAGTATGCTTTGTTCTCTTAGTATCCCTTGTTGAAAATAAATACGCACATATCCTACACTAGTGGGAGTTAGCTACTGATTGGTGCCTGCACACACCTGTCTTTTGTGATTGGCTAAGTAGATGTGTTCAGCTAGCTGCCAGTAGTAGAATGCTGTTTCTTCAGCAAAGAATCACAAGATAATGAAGCAAACTGTAGTAAATTGGAAAGTTGTGTACAATTGTATGATCTATCCAAATCATGAAAGAACATTTTGTTGTTTCATATCCCTTTAAAGGGGTGTGAACCCCAATTTTTTTCTTTCATGATTCAAACAGAGCATGTGATTTTAAACAACTTTCCAATGTACTTTTATTATCTAATTTGCATTGTTTCCTTGGTATCCTTTGTTGAACAGGATACCTAAGTAGGTTTAAAAGCTGCTAATTGGTGGCTGTGCATATATGCCTCATGTTATTGGCTCACCCATTGTGTTAAAGTGTTAAGTAGCTCCCAGTAATGCATTGATGCTTCTTCAACAAAGGATACCAAGAGAATGAAGCACATTAAAAAAAATCTGGGTTTCATGCCTCTTTTAATTACAGGAAAGGAACAAAAAAAAATAATGAAAATATTTTGCAAAGGTGTGCAGCTATGCATAATTAAGCATTTTTTAATTACAAACTCAAAGTGTTTACTATCAATTTAAAAGATGTTTCCTTCTGACCTTTACTAGCTGGTTAGACAACAAAAGTGATCCTTTGTTTTCAAAGTTTTAAAAAAAATTCTATTTCATCTTAAAGTATATTACAGCGTCTCAGTTTATGAAAATGGTTGCTCCTGTGCTAAATAAACCATCTTCTTTCATTAGGAGTGTGCACGTGTCTTTAGTAGTCTATGGCAGCAACGTTTTGCAATGTTATTTGTAGCTTTGTTATACAATGTTGCAAAGCACTGCTGCCATAGAGTACTAAAGATACGTGCACGCTCCTAAGCTATTATGAGCCTACCTAGTTTTACTCTTCAATAAAAGATACCAAGAGAATGAAGCAAACTTGATCACAGAAGTACAATGGAAAGCTGTTTAAAATGTAATGCTTTATAAGAATCATGGAAGTTAATTTTGACTTAACTATCCCTTTAAATCTTTTTTCATGCAGAAATATATTAAAATATGCTGAACTGTTGATCATGATTGAAAATGAATGAGTATAATGCTCTGCCATTGAAGGTATATTATGGACCAGAGTTGTCCAACCTAAAGTATGTGGACCATAAAAGATTTAAGGCATATGATATTGGGGGAGAGCAGTCATGTTGATTTTAGAGCTGTTTTATTCTTTACAGTTGTAGGGAGAGAAGCTATGGTAAGTCTCACCTCCCTGCAGGCAAATGACTTTCACACCTGTCCCTCCTTCCTGCGTTACTATTATTCCACTAGGTGTGAAAGTGAAATACCTGCTGGGAGATTAAGGTGAGAATTAGCACATTTTATCTATCTACAAGTACAAATAGTAAACTCAGCATTGCAAGCAAGCTGTCTTCACTCCTTTCTCACTAAAATTGTTATTGTTTAAAAAGATAGATAATGAATTTACTACCCATTCCCCAGCTTTGCACAACCAACATTGTTATTGTTGGTTGTGCAAAATCTCTAAATTTCTGCCTGTTTCTAAGCCACTACAGACAGCCTCTTATCATGTTTTTTTTTATTTGCTTTTCACAACAGGATACTGCTAGTTCATGTGGGCCATATAGATAACATTGTGCTCACACCTGTGAGGTTGTGCACAACACAGCATTAATTGGCTAAAATGCAAGTCAATAGCTAATAAATAAAAAGTCATGTGATCATGGGGATGTCACAAGATGCTTAGATACAAGGTAATCACAGAGGTAAAAAATGTATTATTATAACTGTGTTGGTTATGCAAAACTGGGGAATGGGTAATAAGGGATTATCTTTTAAAACAATAACAATTCTGGTGTAGACTGTCCCTTTAAATGCAAGTGTATGTCTACACACATATACAAAGTTCAATTAATGAAATAGTTCTGAAAATGAGTTTACCAGTGCCCCAAAGAAGTAAATAAATCTGGTTTGTCTTTTGTCATTGGCTGACTAGATGTTTTTAGTTAGCTCCCAGTAATGCATTGCTGCTACTTCAGGAAAGGATTCCATGATTTGATAAGTAAATCGGAAAGTTGTTTATAGTTACATGCTCTAGAATCATGAAAGAAAAATGTTGGGTTTCCTGTCCCTTTAATGAAAAATAAGTTAACAGGCCATAGCTATTAATATACTTTTTACCTGTGTGATTGCCTTGGCCCCATGTATAAAAGGCAAGCTTCTCAAGTTTAGAAGTTGTCCGCTCGCCTTCACTACATACGGGCAGCGGACAAACAGGATCCACTGCTTGTATGTATCATTACACGCTCAAGTGGCAATGCAAAGTCCGCCCCTTCTCTTGTGTGACCAATCGTGTGATAGAAAGGACTGTCAATCACCCGGAGTGAGCAAGTGAGTGAGTGATTTCTCCTCGCCACCTCAGAGGTGGCGTAGAGTGTAATGACCGCTGCTTCTCACATTGCGGGAAGCAGGCTTGGGTATGCAAACCTGCCCTGCAAGGGCTCCAGAGCAAACTGCCCCCTTATTTCAGGTCTTTTGACAGACTTGCATTTTAGCCAGTCAGTGCTGACTCATAAATAACTCCATGGGAGTGAGCACAATGTTACCTATATGGCACACATGAACTAGAGCTGTCTAGCTGTGAACACTTTAAAAATGCACTGAGATAAGAGGCGGCCTTCAAGGGCTTAGACATTAGCAAATGAGCGTACCTAAGTTTAACTTTCAACTAAGAATACAAAGAGAACAAAGCAAATTTGATAATAAAAGTAAATTGGAAAGCTGTTTACAATTGCATGCTCTATTTGAATCATGAAAGTTTAATTTTGACTAGACTGTCCCTTTAAACGTTACACAAATAGATACCAAATTAATGCAGTATACTTTCATTAAATATTGTTTTATCTATCTCTATTTGCTTAAATCAGTTTGTATTATTTCTTACTTTTGGAAAACAGCATACTAGAACATCCCTTTAATTAATTTGTTTATTTTTAGATAAAACAAATTTATTTTTAAATAAAAAATAGAAAGGCTAAATACAGTGACTTTATTATGTCATTAATTTTACATTTATGAAACAACATTACAAGATAGATACATGATTTATTCCCCTTGCCTATGTCCCATACTCATACCCAGATAGGCCAAAAAGCACAAAGTGCGTATGCTGCAAACTGTCTGAATCAGCTCCCTTTCTTGTGGCCAATCAGGACTGACTGTAACTAGGATTAGTTAATGCTCTAAGTAAACTCTGTGTATTATATGAAGTTGCCAATTTCAGTGTACTTAAAGGGACAGTTCACCCCAAAAAATTATCCCCTTTAAATTATTCCCAATGATCCTTTTAACCTGCTAGAGTGTTTTTAAATTGGTTACAAGTAGCTCCATTACTCCTATTTCAGCATTTGAAATAGCTGATTTAGCCTGTGGTATCGTCACCTATACTGAACAAATTAATACTGGAGTATAGGCTATTTAATAGCCTAAGTATACACAGCCAGCAGAAGAGATTACACTCTCAGTGGGATGTTGGGATAGTTAAGTAATACAATTATCATTTTCCATTGTTCTTTAGCTTTGGTGTTCCAGTCAAATAAAAGGAAGCAAGTCTGTTTACACAAACTTAGAACATAATGAGATCTGATATCACCTTTAAGTTCAACCCATTGTAATAGGCTGTGGTTTCAAAGCACAAAATCAGCTACTTCATATACACAAATAAGCATGAAAATGGAATTTCTCAAATATTTTATACTCTGCAGTTGGTATAACAAGTCATTTCAAATACATTAATGGAAAAACAATTTTACAGTGTACTGTCCCTTTAAAGGCACAGTAAACACTTTGGGTTTGTTACAAGTTGAGAGCAATCGGTAATGCAGAGTGCATTATCTTTTGAACAACCTTGCACAAAAAATAAAGCACAATCTGTAATTACAAGTGGATGGTTAAATATTTTAACCTATGCATCTTACCGAGGCTAAAACTTTTTCAGAGTGCCTTGTACTTTTTAATGGATATTGCAGGGAACACTTTTACACTTGGTAAATTAAGTGTTTGCACAATCCAAAATGCCACTGTACAATTTAGTGCTTTTGAAGACCTGAACTAAAATATTATTAATAGTATAGCAACTACATGAAGGCCTCTACTACATGCGCACCATCAGCTTAGTGCACTCTCGGCTTAGAGCTTGAGTGATATCCAATATGACTTTTACTCTCATAATAGGCAATTGTGTGGGGGATTTAGCGCTATCTGACATGCAGATGGTAGCACACCCTAGACCATTATAGCTGAACCAGTGCACAGGTGAAATAATCAGCTGATGGATGAGAGCAGGTTAGTAACCATGGTTACTTCACCTGTGCACTGGTTTAGCTATAATGAAAACCTGGCCTGTTGGGGGTACTTCATTATCACGGTTGAGAAATACTGCCCTAGACTATCACTTGGGTGTGCTCTTAAGAACAAGGGGTTGAGGTTTCAATGAGCAAAAACAGCTTTTTGAATTACAAAAAGGAGCAATTTTCTATATATTTAATTCTCTGTAACTAGTGTTACAGGTGCTGGAAATTACTGTACAATGTATAAGATTATGAGCTGCAACCTCTTTGGGGAGTGTGTTTACAGCAAAATGTCTGCAGAAAAATAAACAATTAAAGGTACAGTTTAGACAAAATTAAACTGTCATGAATAAGATAGGGCATGCAATTTTAAACAACTTTCCAATTTACTTTGTCATCAAATCTGCTTTGTTCCTTTGTTATTCTTTGTTGAAAGCTAAATCTAGGTAAGTTTATATGCTAATGTCTAAGTCTTTGATGGCCGCCTCTTATCTCAGTGGATTTTGACAGTTTTTCACAGCTAGACAGTGCTAGTTCATGTGTGTCAAATAGATAACATTGTGCTCCCTCCTGTGGAGTTAGTCGGCACTGATTGGCTAAAATGTCTGTCTGTCAAGAGAACTGAGATAATGGGGCTGTCTGCAGAGGCTTAGATACAATATAATCACCCAGGTAAAAAGTGTATTAATCTAACAGTGTTGGTTATGCAAAACTAGGGAATGGGTAATTTTGTGTCTAAAGTCCCTTTAATTACATGTTAAATGACACCAGTAAATATAAGAGGTGTTAGTCATCTCTCTAAAGGTGTCCTGACATATTTTATCAAATTAAATGTATATTTTCTTTATAATAGTTCTATAAATTGTTGCTTCTGGGTTGATATATTATCCAGGTTCTCGCTTGAGGCTTAAACTCATTTTGGATGTTCCTGTAGAGCAGATAGAAATTAACAGTGACATTCTCGGATATTTTCAGATAATTTGAGATAAAATTAGATAATATTGGGAAAAAACATGAAAATTATGCACTAAAAAAGAACATTAACTGCAATCACTTCTCTAAATGTCAATCAGCAATTCAGGTGCTACCAATATGCTCATCAGTGTCAGTTATCATTGGTTTATATATTTATTAAATGAATACTAAAGTCAAAATTAAACTTCCATGAGCATGCAATTTAAAAAAAAACTTTCCAACCTACTTTCATTATCAAAATGTGTCTTTGTATATGCATACTTTGAGGCACCAGCTTCTACTGAGCGTGAGCAAGAGTTCATAGTAGATAGCTAGGTGAATGGATTTTGTGATTGGCTGATGGTACTCCCAAATAGGTACTCACAATTCCTGAAGTCTGACGGTAAAGGTCTTCTTTCAGGCGGCTCCATCATCTTCTATCTTCATCCGGAGCGAAAGCGGAGAGGATCGGTCTTCCCCGATACTCGGATCCAGAGCAGAGGTCCTAAACGCCGGCGATCCTTAGCGGCGTGGAGGCTCCTCTTCATCCGATCTCTGGCGTACACTGAAAATTGAATGCAAGGTACTGGCATTCCTATTGGCTGAAATTTTTAAATCAGCCAATAAGATTAGAGATACTGAAATCCTATTGGCTGTTCAAATCAGCCAATAAGATTTCAGTAGCTCTCATCCTATTGGCTGATTTCAACATTTCAGCCAATAGGAATGCAAGGTACCCCAATAAATATGGGGTACCTTGCATTCAATCTTCAGTGTGCGACCAACGATCGTATGAAGAGGAGCCTCCACGCCACTGAGGACCACCGCCGTTGAAGGCCCGCCGCTGAGGATCTGTGCATCGAGGAAGCCATCTCCACATCGTGCCGCCTTCGCTACGGATGAAGATAGAAGATGATGGAGCCATCTGGAAGAAGAACTTCTCCGCCGGACTTCAGGAATGGTGAGTACCTATTTGGGGTTTAGTCTTAGGCTTTTTTTTATATATTTTTTATTTTTAAGATTAGGGATTTAATGGGCTGTAAAAGAGCTGACTTATTATTATTATTATTATTATTCTTTATTTATAAAGCGCCGACAGATTCCGCAGCGCTGCCCATGGGTACAAGGATAACAGTACAGTGGAGAAACAATACGATAAGACACAAAATTTTACAGACAAATACAGGGGGAATTGAGGGCCCTATTCCCGTGGGAACTTACAATCTAGACGGGTAGGAGGATTGGAAACAGGAGGTGGGGACTGCAGAGGTGAGAATGATATTAGTGAGGAGATAGAGGGCAACTGTTAGTTAAGTGAAGTTAGTTTGTTGATAAGTTGGGTGATAAGCTTCCCTGAACAGAAAGGTCTTTAGGGAACGTTTAAAGGAGGAGAGGTTAGGGGCAAGTTTGACAGCAGGAAGTGCATTCCAGAGGGTTGGTGCCGCACGAGAGAAGTCCTGTAGTCTAGAATGAGAGGAGGTGATGGTAGAGGATGCAAGAAGCAGGTCATTGTTGGATCTTAGGGGGCGGGCAGGAGTATATTTGTTGATGAGTGAGGACAGGTAGGGTGGGGCAGCATTGGTGAGGGCTTTGTAGGTCAGGGTGAGAATTTTGAATTTAACTCTGTTGTGAATGGGGAGCCAGTGAAGGGACTCACAGAGAGGTGCAGCAGAAACAGAGCGTCGAGAGAGGTGGATTAGCCTGGCAGATGCATTTAGGATGGATTGGAGGGGAGAGAGGCGGGAGAGAGGGAGGCCAGTTAGTAAGTTGTTACAGTAGTCAAGTCGGGAAATTACCAGGGAGTGGATGAGCTGTTTGATAGTTTCAGCACTCAGAAGGACGAATTTTGGAGATATTGTGTAGGTGGTTGCGGCAGGATGAAGAGAGCAGTTGGATGTGGGGAATAAAGGACAGATTTGAGTCAAGCGTGACTCCGAGGCAGCGGACTTGGGTGATGGGGAGATAGTGGTGCCGCCAACAGTGATAGAAAAATTAGAGACTGGAGTGGAGCTAGAGGGGGGAATTAGAAGTAGTTTGGTCTTGGACATATTTATTTTTAGGTGGTGAGAGGCCATCCAGGAGGAAATGCCAGATAAGCAGTCGCTGATGTGAGAGTTGACAGAAGGAGAGAGTGCAGGGGTGGAAAGGTAGATCTGGGTTTCATCAGCATAGAGGTGATAGCTGAAGCCATAGCTGTTGATAAGTTTACCCAGTGAAGAAGTGTAAATAGAGAAGAGTAGGGGACCCAGGACAGAGCCTTGTGGTACTCCAACAGACAGGGGCAATGGAGAGGAGGAGTCACCAGCAAAAGAGACGGAGAAGAATCTGTTAGAGAGATAAGAGTGAATCCGGGAGAGGGCAGTGTCACAGAGACCAAGAGAACTGAGAGACCGTAAGAGAAGGGGATGGTGAACAGTGTCAAAGGCAGCAGATAGGTCAAATAAGAGGAGTATAGAGTAGTAGCCTTTGTTTTTAGCAGAAAGGAGATCGTTAGTAACCTTGGTGAGGGCAGTCTCAGTTGAGTGTTGGGGACAGAAGCCAGATTGCAGGGGGTCGAGCAATGAGTTGGAGGACAGGAAGTGGGTTAGGCGATTGAAAACTAGTTTTTTAAGGAATTTTTAAGCTAGTGGGAGCAGTGATATGGGGCGGTAGTTTGCAGGGGAGTTAGGGTCGAGGGAGGGTTTTTTGAGGATGGGAGTGACCTTTGCATGTTTGAAGGAGGCAGGGAATGAGCCGGTAGAAAGGGATAGGTTAAATATGTGAGTAAGAGCCAGAGTGAGGGTGGTAGACAGAGGAAGAATTAGATGTGAAGGAATAGGGTCAAGTGGGCAGGTAGTGAGGTGTGAGGAAGACAAAAGGGAAGCCACTTCACTCTCAGTGGTTGGGAGGAGGGTGCAGAGAGTGGCAGAGGGGGTGACTGGGAGCGGAGTTGGGAGATTGCAGGTTTGTGTTGGGATGTTTCCTCGGATTGCAAGTGTTTTATTGAGAAAATAGTCAGCAAGGTCTTGAGCACTGAATGCAGATGAGGGGGTGGTGCTGGTGGGTGGAGGAGAGAGTTGGAAATGGAGAAGAGTCTTTTAGGGTTTGAGAAGTGAGTGGATATAAGAGAAGAGAAGTAGGTTTGCTTAGCTAAGCGAAGGGCAGAGGTGTAAGAGTAGAGAATGAACTTATAGTGCATGAAATCAGGTTCAGAGCGGGCTTAGTATTTTTTACATGTAAAAGAGCTGTTTAACTTAGGGCAATGCCCTACAAAATGCCCTTTTAAGGGCTATTGGTAGTTTAGTTTAGATTAGGGGGTGTTTTTATTTTGGGGGCCTTTTTTATTTTCATAGGGATTAGGTTTAATTTTTTTTATTTTTGATAATTTGTTTATTTTTTTCTGTAATTTTAGAGTTTTTTTATTTTTTGTAATTTTAGATGATTTTTTTTTGTAATTTAATGTTAGGTTTTATTTAAGTGTAACAGTATTGGGGTTAATTAGGTTAGGGGGCTTAGTAATTTAGTTATTTGTGTTGTGGGGGGTTTGACGGTTTAGGGGTTAATAAGTTAATTAGGTTTATTACGATGTGGGGGTTTGGTGGATTAGGGGTTAATAGGTTAATTAGGTTTATTGCGATGTGGGGGTTTGTCAGATTAGGGGTTAATAGGTTAATTAGGTTTATTGCGTTGTGGGGGGTTGGCGGTTCAGGGGTTAATATTAGAATTATGTTATTTGTGGTTTATGTGTTTTTTATTTCTTTCTTGCGGACGGTAACGAGTAATTTCATTATTTTGTGCGGGCGGTTGTGTGTTTTTTTTTTGTTTGTTTTTTAAGGCTTCGGGTTTGCTTATGCTGCATCCAGGATTCCTAAAATGGCAGGGTAGTGAAAGAATCCACCTTTGCCATTTTCGGAATCCACCAGGATGCAGCTTCGCTTGGCTGTCTCGCGCAGCCAACATTCATTTGAGGATGTATGCACAACTGGCGACACCAACGGACACGTTACAAACGTTATTATAGTATAGATTTGTTAATTATGTAATTCTACTAGTTTAATCATTCATATTCATTCATTTTGTCCAAGTAATGATCAATTGCATTGCCACATAACTCCTTAGTTACAGGGGTGATGGGCTCAAAATCGCATTGTTTAACACAGGTGAGTCAACTATGTTTAGGCAATTTTATCAAAGGGACATAAAACCAACCCCCAAAAAAGACTCAGATTCTTTATAAATTTCTTTAAAAAAAAAAAAAAAGTTCAAAACAGGATTATGTGCATGCGCCCCTAGCATGAGTCACCATGATTTTCAAGAAGGCATAAGAACATAATTCTTGTGGCTCTGCGCATGGCAATTCCCCCATGGTATTTTCTTTGACAGGGAAACTAGAGCAGGGGACATTTCCTGTTTAAAACTACTTCCTGTAAAGTATTTTACAGATTTTTTTAATATTAAAGATTTCTTGTTATGATATTTTTTAATTGGTTTATGAAGAGAGATTTAAGTAAGAAGAATAAGCATTTAGCCCCAGAATGAAAAGAATGTCACATGATGGTCCTCTGCATTCGTTTCCCTCTCCGAGGATGACGATGTGAATGCTGAGGGGAAGTGGGGGTTCTAACGGAACGATAAACCCCTGTATGGCCTAGCTGGGTTCACTTAACCCTCTAGGATGCAGGAAATCACCATTAAAAATGTGATCACCTGTTCAACTGACCACCAGGTAGTAATTCCACAGAGGGGATTATTGCATTGTCCCTAGCTCCCTTCTGATTTAATTTCTTATGAAATAGTGAACGTCCCTACTTTGGGCTCGTTTACATTGAGCTGTAAAAAATGGAGCCGTAAGCTACCGTAGTTGCTAACAAGCTAAAAGTAGTTTACGCTAAGTTAGTGCCATGTCTTCATTGAAATATTTTGCGCATTGCGTGCAGTCGCTCTTTTCATGTAGGTGTACGTTAACGCTTCCATCCGACGTCGGATTTTTTTTAAAAATCACCCCATAACAAGTTTGTTGCTATGGTAACCTGACCTTAAACTATAAAATTTACATTGAAAGGGCTCCTTACCTGTGATCACCTCTACAAAAAAACAAACATAAACTTGTTTATAATACATATTTTTTAACTATAAGCAAATACCACTTTTTATTATAATAACATTTTTTACTTTATTAATATATAATATTTATTGCTGCCCTAGGCATAGGCCTAGTTTGAATTTTGTAGATATGTGATTGCAAATATTCTTATATGTAAATACATTTTGATATTTCCATAAGAACACAAGTGCAACTATTTTTATCTATGGGACAACAAAGAATATTACATATTACAATATTTTTCATTAATACACTTGCATTGTTTGACAGTTTTAAAATTTCAATAGGAACTAGGCCTCAAAAAGATATTTTTCTTCTTTTACACCTAGTTCAGCTGGGTGTAATTTTGTTCAATGTCCCAGGTGGGTCTTAAACATATGTGGTAAATGAGCTTACCAGAATCAAATGCACCGTACTGTGACCAGTGCCAGCAGGCAGGCTAGCACTCAACAGTGGCTAGTAAACTGGTCAGGAGATCCCCAAACTGTCAGGCAACTGGGTCTCGGCACTGCAACAAATCTCGGAAAGGCTGTGGGTACTCTCTCTGCTTCCCGCTGGAGTCAATTAAATGATAAAAACAAAAGGACAACTTCCAAACGTTTAAAAGATAAAAGAACACTTTATTTTCTTGAGAAACGCGTTGCATGAAAATAAAGCGTTCTTTTATCTTTTAAACGTTTGGAAGTTGTCCTTTTGCTTTTATCATTTCATTTACTCCAGCAGGAAGCAGAGAGAGTGCCCACAGTCTTTCCAAGATTTGTTGCAGTGCTGAGACCCAGTTTGGGGATCTCCTGACCAGTTTACTAGCCACTGTTGAGTGCTAGCTTGCCTGCTGGCACCGGTCACAGTACGGTGCATTTGATTCTGGTAAGCTCATTTACCACATATGTTTAAGACCCACCTGGGATATACTACACTATGAGGCGCCCTCTTTTTGCTTTATCATCCTTGTAGATTATCCCTAACACCGGGTTCAAGCGGAGCAGCCTCCCGTCACGTTTACAATATTGAACAGTATCACAGATTCACATAGTTGGATATCCAACTGCTTCCTATGAAAAAGGAACTTTGGTAATATTAACATTTCTTTCAATTAGTAACTGAGCGCACATCCTAAGATCCCTTTCTGGGTTCTTTTCTTTTATATTTTTTCAATGTCGACTGCCTCTGACAGTGTATTAATGATTTGCACTTTCATTGGAAACCTGGTGTAAATTAGCGCTTACCAGCTTCTAATACTTTTATCAGATGCCAAAATATTTTCGCCAGCCGAGTATTGTTGTATAACGTGCCATCGGAAGCAGTTGCTACACAAAATTGCTTCAGACAGCATATTTATCAATTTGCAACCTCATGCAAACCAAATTACGGATCAATGGAAACGAGCCCTGTGTATGAGGGGGTCACATGCTCCTCTAATTTTCAGGTGATCACCATTATCTACCTCAACTATTCACCAAGATGGTGTCTCAAAATCCTGTAATTAGCAGGCGACTGCCATAAAAATGAATCTACCTACCTAATGTATTTAATATATGGAGAAGACAGTGGATCTAAAAGTGTTCCTAAATCTTAAAAACAGCATATAATATACACACACAATTTTCCTATTATAGAAAAGGATTTAAACTCTTTCAAATCAGGGGTTGCTTGCTCAGATGGCTATAAAATTATCATTATGGCAATAGTTATCACATCTGCTGCACCCAGGGCCGGCTCAACCATGGGACCAAGTGGGTCCAAGGGACCCAGGCAGCACTTCAGTGACATAGCCACTGTCAGACTCAGACCATTATGTACAAATACACAAAATCGGTCAAGGGTGACATTAAAGGTGGGAAAAGTGCAACTTCCTTCCCATTTATTGCACAATTGTGCATAAGCATTGGTGGCATGCAGGTAGGCAGGCTTAGTAAGGATGGCGGCCAGGCTAGTAGGTTGATATACTAATCAATAATGTTACTGCTGGAGGGGGAGTCATTGCATTCTCGGACCCAGGCAGCACAATTTCTTGAGTCGGCCCTGGCTGCACCACAAAATACCTAGAGGACCATGAGACCACTTATTTGAAAGAATCACTGCACTGGTGTCGTTTTAGGGTAATCACAATCACCTGGCAGCTAGCCTTAATTAGTTGTGTTGGTTATGTTAAGGTTACTAAATCATTTTTTTCTCTGAGATAATACACATTCCAAGGATCCACATAAATAGGAAAACTGGGTGGGTGTAAAATATATGCCACTTTGTGAAATTCTATGTAGGATGATTTTGTATTTTATGTTTTGGCCTTTTTATCAGTAATTCTTTTATTACTGTGAGTTGAGACAGGATAGGAGCATACACTGGCAATATTCCTGGGTGTTCTATTGTATTCTCAAGGCATGGTCAGGATTTTTCTCCTAAAACGTAATTTAGCATAAGGATATAGAAAGATGTGTTTGCCCCTGTAAATTACCTAATGATTGAGCCATGTCTTATCATTTAAAAGATGACAAGGTTGTCTTTCAATTTTTTTTTTTGTTTGTTTTATTTCAATTTTGTTTTACTTTTTTATAGTTTTCTTTTGCTCATAAACTATATGGCCATAAGTATGTCGACACCTGACCATGACACCTGTAAGAGCTTGTTGGATATTACATATGGATATTGGATATGTTGGATATTACATTCCAAAACCATTGGAATTAATATAGAGTTGGACCCCCTTTGGGGCTATAACAGCCACCACTCTTCTGTGTGAAAATAGCATTTGTGAGGTCAGGTACTGATGCTGGATGAGAAGGTATGGCTCACAATTGGCATTCCAATTCATCCTAAAAGATGTTCAAGGGGGTTCAGTTCATGGCTTTGTGCAGACCACTTGAGTTCCTCCACATCAAACCATGTCTTCATGGACCTTGCTTTGTGTACAGAGGCACAGTCATGCTAAAACAGAAAAGAACCTTCACTGTTGTCCAAAGTTGAAAGCACCCAATTCAATTATCTAAAAAGTAATTTTATCCTGCAGGATTAAGGTGATCCTTCACTGGATTCTGGAACTAAGGGGCCTAGCCCAAAACTAAGGGGCCTAGCCCCAGACCATTATCCACCAACCTCCACAGTAGCCACTATGCATTCTGGTAGGTAGTGTTCTCCTGGCATCCTTCTCACCCAGATTATTCCATCAAATTGCCAGATAGTGAAGTGTGGTTAATCACAGAGAACATATTCCCACTGTTCCAGAGTTGAGTGGCAGCATGCTTTGCACCAATCCAGTCAACACTTGGCATTGTGCATCTAAATATGAGGCTTGTATATAGTCGCTCAGCCATTTCATTTCATAAAGCTCCCAATGCACGGTTGTTATGCTGATGTTGCTTCCAGAGGCAGTTTGGAACACTATATTGAGCTAAGCAACATATAATAGGTGATTTTTATGCGCTTTAGCACTCAGCAGCCCAGTTCTGTGAGTTTGCGTGGTTTACCACTTCGTGGCTGGGCTTGTGTTACTCGTAGATGCTTCCATTACACAATAAAAGCACTTGCAAATTGACCAGGGCAGAAATTTCACAAATTGACTTGTGGCAAAGGTGGCATCCAATGACAGTGACATGTTTAAAGTCACTGATCTCTTCAGTATGACTCACTGTACTGCCAGTGTTTGTCTATGGATATTTCAAGGCTATGTGTTGGATTTTAATTCAATTCAATAATTAGTAGGGGTGTCCACATACTTTTTGCAATATAATGTATATAAGAGAGGACTGTTTTATAGATAATTTAATTTGATGTATTTGTTTTGTATTGTTTTCAAACACATTTTTGTGATTCTGGTATCATTAACAGTGGAAGTTATTCTATACAGAAGGAAGTTAATGGCTTTGAGCTAGAAGGGGCTCCACTGAGACCAACTGAGCTAAGCCCACAGACTGGATGTTCTGATAAGGAGCAGTTACAATGCTCTTTCAATTCCTGATTTTTGATCAGCGAAGGTGTGGCAAGTTTTTAGAACAAACTATTTTAAATGTCAGCCTATGAGACCTATCTATCGAGCTTGAAGGGGCGTGTTTCTGGCGAGTCTTCAGACTCACCAGAAACAGCAGTTATGAAGCAGCAGTCTAAAGGAAAGGAGTTTTAATAGGGGTAAAACTAAGTGCATAATGATAATATTCTTCTAAAGTTTGATTCTTATTAGTATTGGGTTTTATGTCCCTTCATTATACTTTGTTGCCTCTTTGTGGCCCTTAAAGCACAGAGGTTTGACACCCATGTAACATAAGTCACCGAAGGTCCCAACTTTGAAATATCTCTGCTTGAACACATGAACTAATAATGTTCCTTTACTTCCATTAATAAGTAATAATGAAATCTTTGCATGTTTGATATTCAGTAATCAAATCTAGACAGCACTGCAGAGTGACAGTCACTACAAACAAAAATCTTAATTAAAGGGACATTGCAGTGAAAAAAATTACATGCTCCAATTCATTACAGCATGAAGTTGTATCACTATCAATTTTTTAACTCTGTAACCATTTTACAGTGGTTAAACACATAGTTAAAGTACCTCTTAGGATTAGCAGACAACTGCAGGTCCTAAGTGGAAGATGCTGCTGACCGTCCAGAGGTTACTGTGCAGCTGGGTCGTGGGTCAATTTAAATAGAGAACTGCTGGTCCCAAGCGGTACTTGAACTACAGATTTAAACCTTTTGTGGAGGTTAAAATACAGTTGAGGGGGATTAAATGATATGCTCTAATGAATTAGAGCACATTTTTATTTCACTATAATGTCCCTTTAAATATATGGCAATAAAAATGAAGCATAGCAAACACTTATAAAATTGTGGTCATCCCTTCTGATTACCAATATTTACTACACTGTGTTGTTCCTGGTAATGTGAAATTCAGCTGATATAAACTGCATGATCAAAGCATGACATACCTGTATGTTGTTGTAATGTGTTTGGCACATTTGTTTTTAATATTATTCTACTTAAAAACAAGCATTTGAATAAACTATTCACTGTCTGCATAAAGGGAGTCTAACTGCAGCACAGACTGAATCCTTAAACAGGGTTGCAGAACCACTAGCCAGCATAGTAGTATGTGTATGTGTGTCTATCTATCTATCATCTATCTATCCATAATATTTATCTATATATACATATACTGTGTATATATATATATATATATACATATATATATATATATATATATATATATATATATATATATATATATATATATATATATATATATATATATATATATAGTATGTAGAATTCACTGTAATGTCTGCGCTCCTCCCGCAATCCAGTGTGTAATGAAGAGAGCCCGGCACAGGCGTGTCTGCCATACACGCCCCAAACAGTAATAGAATACAAGGTGCAGAGATGGCGCTCTGATAGAAAGGAAAGTTATAGTGTAGGCGCAAAAAAAACGCTGTAAATACAATGAGAGATTCCAGGCAGCAAAGTAAAATGTAAAAAATGAACTTTATTCCAAAAAGCTTAAAAAGGACAAAACCAGGATGTCCTATATAGAGCCAGCAGTGACTCTAACAATCAGGCAAGTGTGCAGATCCCCATGCAGACATGTTTCGTGCACCAGGTGCACTTGTTCACTGCTAGCAGAGCGCCATCTCTGCACCTTGTATTCTATATATATATATATATATATATATATATATATATATACAGTATTTATCTATCTATCTTCAGTAGCTATCTATCAATATATCTATCAGTCTATGTATTTATCTACAGTATTTATCTATCTATCTACAGTATCTATCTATCTACCAGGATACCAGGAGATTTATCGCTGGGCTGCAGCAGATGGGGCTGGAAAGCTACAATTTAAAGGGGTGATAAATGGGTTGTAGGGTTGCTATATAACATCAATCTGACATTTTTATTTAATACAAAGAAATATAATTTAATTTTGAAAAAAAATAGTGGGGAAGGAGTATCCCAGTAATCCCCTTTGAGAAGAATGGGGCCTGTGCATTCTACCAACTCAATGGAAAATAGGGCTGGTCTTCATATTTTTCCAGGGCTGCTTTTTATTCCCAGTCCGGCCCTGTATCTATCTATCAATCTATCTATCTATCTATCTATCTATCCATACATACCTATAGTTAGATAGATATTGGCGTGTAAACACTTCTGCATTTACAAAACAACCCTGACACCAACATCTAACTGTTCTACTGGATTTCTCTCTGGGGCTAGTATTCCAGCTGTGTTACTTATTAACAAATCAGAATGGAAATCCCCCCATTGCATAAAAAGACAATATACCTAGAAAATATCTATCCAATAAGTGTTTCCCTTTATAACAAAAGTAAATAAATAGTCATAAGAATAGGAATAAATGTATCTTTATTTTTGGGTTATATCTAATTATGGAAATGTTAGTATTAAGTCATAGTGTGCTCAATAGAGCAGATGGCTGATTTAAAATAGTAATAATTATATTTATACAATAATGACACACCCAGTCCTTATATCATACACTTATAACACCTTTCCATTTTAGCGTTAGCTGTGTTTGTAATCTGCTGCAGAAAGTAAAGGAAATTATTATATGTCTTTGGCTCACTCAGTAAAAAAAGGATTATAGTTTGGGAATTGGATCTCACACTGAATGTATATTTTCTTCTAATATAAGACATTATCTTTTAGTATTTAACCCCCAAATAACAAGGATGAAGTGCAAATCATTGCTAGGAGGTAATCGTATGCCAGAACAAATGTGTGGTCAAAAAATTTGCATATTTTTATATTTGATAGCCACCAGGGAATAAAGGGTTGTACTAGACCACTTTTTTTTTTTTAAACCTGTCCTCAGAACCCCCTAACAGGCCAGATTTTGAGGATATATGAACTAGAGCACAGGTGAAATAATCAGCTGATTAGTAAACGTGGCTATTTTATCTGCTCTCATCCAAGATAATCCTGAAAACCTGGACTGTTAGGGAGGCCTCAGGCCGGAGGACAGGTTTGAAAACCAGTGTACTAGACAATAGCTAATCTGATTAAAGAGTTACCTAGGGAAGTTTTTCTTAAAGGGACAGTCAACACCAGAATTTTTGTTGTTTAAACAGAAAGATATTCCTTTATTACCCATTCCCCAGTTTTGCATAACCAACACAGTTATAATAATACACTTTTTACCTCTGTGATTACCTTGTATCTAAGCGTCTGCAAACTGCCCCCTTATTTCAGTTCTTTTGACAGACTTGCTTTTTAGCCAATCAGTGCTCACTCCAGGGTAACTTCACGCGCATAAGCTCAATGTTCTCTATATGACACACATGAACTAATTCCCTCTAGTGGTCAAAATGCATTCATATTAGAGGCAGTCTTCAAGGTCTAAGAAATTAGCATATGAGTCTCCTAGACTTAGATTTCAACTAAGAATACCAAGAGAACAAAGCAAAATTGGTGATAAAAGTAAACTGGAAAGTTGTTTAAAATTACATTCCCTATTTTAATCATGACATTTTTTTTGGACTGGACTGTCCATTTAACTACAGTCCACAGGACCCCCAACAAGCCAGATTTTCATGATGCCTGAACTAGAACACAGGTGAAATAATAAGCTGTGAATGAGAGCAGGCTAGTAACCATTATTATTTCACCTGTGTTCTATTTCAGGTATCATGAAATTGTTTGCTAAAAAGCAGGTAGGCAGGTTTAGGAGTGTGCACGTGCCTGGAGTAATTAATGGCAGCCATTTTATAACAGTGCTTTAAATGTGCAAGAATACTAGGTGGTAGCAATGTTTGCTGCCATACAGTGGATTCATACACATGCACACTACCTACCTAGGTATCCTCTCAAACAAAGAATACCATGACAACCAAGCAAATTTGTTAATAGAACTTAATTTGTAATAGTTTTTTTTTATTTGTGGGCTCAATCTGAATTGTGAAAAACAAAATAGGGTTTCATGTCCCTTTAAGAATTTTGCACCCCTATCCAATTCTCTTTAGGCCAAAAAACTAAATGTAGTAGTATTAGGGGATTAAAAATACCTAAATAAAATGACCCAGATTAAAAACTGAAGAACGATTGTCATTTATTGTAGTGGATAAAGAAGCTTACCTGCAGGAGGGCCACATAACCTGAGCTCCGGCCGCTGGGCATGAGTGGTGCTCCCCTTGGTCTGAAGCTCAGATTCCCAGATACTCTGATATTCAGGAGTGGTACCTTCAGAAGCAATGGAGCTACAGAATCTGTTCATGGACAGAACCACAGCCATGTCTTACATCAACCCTTAACCTGAAAGAAATAGCAAAGACACATTTAATAACTGCTAGTTTCCTAAGCAGTAAAACAGCATCATAATATCTTCCCCAGATATCCCAGTGTAATTCTGCTCTTACTCATAAATGATCTAGAGTGCATATGCTGGACAAAAACATTAGAATTTTTGGCACTAGGGATGAGAGCATCTGGATTTTTTCTGACATATTTGCTATTCCCATTAGTCATATAAGTCCTTGATTGCCAGACTGGGCTGTGTAGCAGTTTACAGTCCTCTCTGGCAGCCAAGGGTTAAATGTCAATAAGAGAAGATCTGTTTTCAG
This sequence comes from Bombina bombina, assembly GCF_027579735.1. Classification (NCBI taxonomy): domain Eukaryota; kingdom Metazoa; phylum Chordata; class Amphibia; order Anura; family Bombinatoridae; genus Bombina; species Bombina bombina. Next base: position 1,109,037,207 of record NC_069502.1, on the reverse strand, counting down.
AGTGTTAACAAAGATCAGTTGCTGCAACCAGTGAAAGATGTCTTGCACAGAATAACAAAAAGCCCTTCTCCTCACCAGAAAAAAAAATGCTGGATTTACTTTAGAGTCCTCTTTCTTTCCATTTGGTCACATAATGTCATCTAATTCCAGCAACCACTGATCCGTCTCTCCATCGTCTTTATGAATACCAGAGAAAAGCTCTGTACTTTCCATTCGGACTAAACTGGATCTGCCTCCAGTCAAAACATTGTGAGATTAAGACAGAAAATTGGCTTCAGTTTCAAGACGTGAGTTTCAATCCCACAGCAGCCAAATTCAACATGAGCGGAGCAGGCAGAATATTAAACAGTAGCCTGGCTTTAGAGCTTGTCATACGATTCTGTGCTTTAGAATCACAGTATCTCTCTCATTACAGCTGTATATTGTGTTTCATTCTACATCTCAAAATTCTCTCCACATTCTCTCCTCTCTATCTCTATTCTTGTCTGCTCACCTCACACTACACTAAGACTTTTTGTTCCTTATGATTTATCTTTTGTTTTCTAATTCATTTGAACAATAACTATTTATCAACCTGCTTAATTATGCATAGTAAAACAACTTTGCATTATACTTTCATTATTTATATAATATATAATATTCAGCCCTTTATGGCAGCAGTGTTTGCAACAATATTTTAACAATATTATAGATTGTTGCAAACAATTCTGCTATAGACAGCTAAAGACACAAGCACATTTCAGAGTCTATCTATGTAGGCTCTTCAACAAAGGATACCAAGAGAATGAAGCAACTTTAATAACAGCAGAAAGTTGTTTAAAACTGGGTGCTCTATCTGAATCATAAAAGTTAAATTTATACAATTGTTTGTTGATTTTTAATATACTTTACTCAAGACAACCTTGCCAGCTTTTTCCAGGGCTTATGAGTGAGAAAACTATTTAGTAATCCACTGAGACTTGTGAGAAAACGTTAAACACGCACAAGAAAGGCCTAGTCAGCCCACTCACCAATATTGCGAGACCAGTTTATCACAGCAAACAATACAAATTAAAACCAGAGAGAGTTGTTTAATAAGATTTAAATGGAGAACAATATTGTGTATTTGTTTTACAATGGGCTGGAAAACATATTATTAATTAAACCCCAAAAATATATTATACAAATGTACAATAAGGTCAACAAACCATCTTATATACATATATTCCACATTTCCTCTGCTTTATCACCTCAGCACCTTCTCTATTATTTATCAGCTCACATTGTAATCTCTTTAGCATCACAATCCAACCACATTTTTATAATACAGGGTATCATTAGATTGGCAGAGCCCTCTACCCCATTTTTTTGTAAATTTTAGCACTGTGGAATATATATTGATGCTTTATAAATAATAATTATGACATAAACATTTATACAGCCAATGAGAAATTAGTAAGTGTCAAATCAGTTCTCAACTTCTGTTGCCAATGGAGATGGGCAAGTCACATGGATGGGATCTATGTGTGTTGCAAACGATGGGAAATTAAAATGGAGTGCCAGGAAACCTATAGATATTGCAGTCTAAGCAGAACTGACAAAAACATCTGTGATGTGGGTCAAAGTGGAAACAATGGATGATTTATAATGATGTTTATTAACATTACACACTCTTTATATGTCTAATTATTCAGAAAACATTTCATCAATCTTGAATTATTTTTTTTCATAGACTCCGAAAACTTGCTGCCTGGCTCATAAATAAATAGAGTAGTGCACTCTCTCTGTTTTCCATACAGCCTGAGCTGCGCACTGCAGTATTTCTTTATGATGCAGGTGGTAGAACCTTTGATTGTCCATAGGCACTGATTTGGGAAAAAGTAAAACTGAGCCTATAGTATGTATGTTGTGGTATATTATCACAGAGACAACATGCTATATTGTACCTGCTGCAAATGAATAGCATGTGCAATCTGTCATTTACATCTATGAAGCTAATAAAGACCTATCTCTGTACATGTGTTATACAGAGGTGGAGTGTGGATGATCTAGGAGTTCTCCAGTCATTCCTGGGTGGGTTTGGATGTTTAAGAGCATGATTTGTATATTCCTGGGTGGGTTTGGATGTTTAAGAGCATGATTTGTATATTCCTGGGTGGGTTTGGATGTTTAAGAGCATGATTTGTATATTCCTGGGTGGGTTTGGATGTTTAAGAGCATGATTTGTATATTCCTGGGTAGGGTTTGGGTGTTTTTGCATAGGATTCAATTATTCCTGGGTGGGGTTTAGCTCTTCCTGGGTGTGGCTTTAGTGTTCTTGGGCAAAGATGATGTTTTGAAAAGCTCCAGGTCTCTTAAAGAGAAATATGGAAATAATTAGGGAAATGTGGGAAAGCAGAACTGAGCTCCCATTTTGGGACAATTCTATAAATTGTGAGGTTTGCTTTTGGATCCCACTGATAATAATAAAAAATGTTTGATCTAATCTTTTTTTTACTGACATTGAACACAGTCTGATAAGGATTTCCTTAAAATCAATCAATTGACAGTCTTCATTTTACAGATATGCAGTTTAGAATATATCAAATGTATTTGTAACTGAAGTTACTTCAAGATCATTTAATATACAAAAAAAGGAGAAATCTTATTATAGCAACAAAGTTCCTCTTTCTGTGTAGGATTGAGTGCTATTATTATTATTATTTATTTTTCATTTTACAAGTTTCCTTCTAAGGGAAATAAAAAACCCAAGGTAGGATTCCATGGAAATGACTCACAGATATTGGCAGAGGCATCTAGTAAGTGAGTCCAGCTTTGCAGGAGCCATAAGAATGGCCCTCCTCATTGTGAAATGAATTTCTCTAAGGATTAGTGGGAGTTTAGTCTGCACGCTGCGGGTCTGAGAAACATACACAGATTTTGTGGGGTGTAAGCCAAGTAACCACTACAGGATCACTCGCTGCTGAAAATAAACAGTGCAATGTAGAAAAAAATGGCTGTCGCTGGGGAATGGAATAATGCAATCTTCTTGGGAAACAAAGAAACTACAGCTGCATTAAATAACCGTTTAAAGAAACATTCTAGAGTCAAAGTAAAAAGCCATATTCTGTTAAAGCATTTTATTTTAAACAAATCCTCACATAAAAAAGTGACATTCTTAAAGGGACATTAAACACTTTGAGATGGTAATATAAAATGATAAATTGTATATATAAAACAACTCTGCAATATACTTTCATTATTTATTTTGTCCTCTTTGCCTTTAATTCCATTCTGAAATTGTGAGCTTTTCAGTTCCTGTTAGAAATGGAAGTGCAGAACACTGTTAAATCCAGCACAACCATTGGCTGCACACTCTAATGACCTATTTATAACTGACCCTAATTGGCCACAGCAGAGAAGGTAACACAAGTTACAACATGGCAGCTCCGAGTGTTTTATAGACACTAAAACTTTATTCTTATTTTGTCACGTTTTAAACAACTAATGAAACTTTAAAAAAATACATCTACATGCTAGTCATGGACTAATCTTTTCTTTGAATGCATCATTCTATCTAGCGTGTATTTAGTGTTTAATGTCCCTTTAAAGTCAGTACTGGGGATGTGCCCAAGGATAACTGACAGGCAGAGCTCCCAGTCATGCTACAGAACTGTCCTGATGTCTCTCCCACAGCCTCTCTTATCCTGTTTAGGTTTACAAATGAAAGCAGAGGACAGTCTAACCCAGTCCATAGAGTTCCCAACTATACCCATGTACCCATCCATAATTCAGCTCACGTTACTCCCACAGAATGTCCTGTTGCCAACAAAACTAATAGATAACCAGTCTAAGTGAGGGCAGTAGGGTTTGCCACAAAATTCCCCGCTAGATCAATATTCTATATTCTTTGTACCATGGCCTTCACTAATAAGCACGGAGCAGTGATTTTACCCCCCAGACTACAAGTAACACACAAATAATACTGAAGTGCCACTTCATTCTTGAACCATAAGGGTAAAGAACTGAAGAACAGGTAGCCTTTCAACATGCAGCTGCTTCAAAAGGACAATTACATTTTTGTGTAAATTTCACTAAACATTCAGTAATGACCAGTTCAGTACTGGACACCTAGCAACCATGGCCCAGGCCCCACTCCTCCATCTGACTTCACCCAAAGGAATTGTGGCCCTTGGACCATTATGTTTAGAGACAGAAATCTGATACCACAATTAGACTTTGCAGAGATTAATCTCTGCCTGAGTGCACATGAATATATGGTGAAACAAATCATTATGCTCTTATGAATGGCCAAGAGATTAACATTATCATGGTGAATGTGTATAGCCCTGTATCTTAGGTTGAGGTGGCAAAGTATGGAAACTGGTGGTAAGATACAAATTTTCCTTAGACTTTAATGGCGATTAAATGTTTTATTACCAGTTTACAAAATTTACCACATCAATGGAAACTGGGCCAAACCAAAGTTGCCAAAAATCAGGGCACATATGGTGATAGACAACAACAATGCATTTACAGTTTAGTTTCAGAAATAAACTGTGTTGAGTTATTAAACCAGCAGCCTTCTAGCAATAGTAGTTAAAGTGATGGTAAATTTAAATGATTTTCTAAAGCTATACCAAATGAGTGTATTAAATTAATTGGACTTTCATTTGGGATTTTAATGTAATATATGATGTAACCTAATTTGATTAGCCTAATTGTTTGCTTACATTACCCTTCTCCAGCCGCCCAACAAAAATGTAAATGTTTTTTCACCTCGTATCCAATAGCCGTGCTAGCCATATGGCGTCCAACAAGCTCTAAAGCTTCTTTTTTTTTAGTGTCGTATGGCTAGCACAGCTAATATATATGTTATAGAAGGTACAGAAGTTGTGCATAAGCGAGAAACGTGTTTTTGCATTATGAATACACATCACTGCCTTATTTCCAGTGAATTGTTTTCCATAAAACCAGACCTGACCAATGTTAACCTGAAGTTATAACTAGCTGCATCTGGCTTTGTTATGTGTGAAAACACTGAGCTATTGTAGTACTGGTAAATTACCAATTTACATTGTCTTTCAAGTCTTGCAGAAATTCAACGAATATTACCATAGAAACAGAATTTGACTCAGTAAAATAACTGGTCCATATCTTCAGATCATTTGCTGTTTGTGATAATACTTTAACCCTTATTTGATTCAAACCACAAGATAATGTACCCTTTCCCAGCATGCATTTGAATTCCCAGACTGCATAAGATGCTACCACATATGCTGGCAACTTGTTTGTTCCATGTATCTACTGCAGCATTAAAGGGGAAAAAAGGTCAAAATTGAAATGTGCATGGATGCATTTCAATTTGAAATAGAATCAGCTTTGCAGTTTACTTTCAAGAGCAAAAATGATTCTAGTAAAAGTTATTAATGTTTTTAAGCGGCATACGCACATATCCTGTGAGGGCCTGTGCATCAGTATTCAAACCCTATGCTTGCTCAGAGAGTGACGGTGGTGTGTATTGCTTCTGAAGATGTAATTAGTGTCCTACAAGCCACTGCTCACCCTCTGGGAAGGTGTGGTGTTTAAATACTGTATATGGACCCTCACAGGATATGTGTGTATGCCGCAGAAAATCAGTAATACCTTTAATTACAAACATTCTTGCTAATGGAAGTATATTGCAAAATGCTTCTAATTCATATTGAAATGCACATATACAGATTTCATGTTTGACCGTCAAATCCCTTTAAATGTATAATAATATGCCAAGGGATTTGCCACATGCTGGGCCAGATTTATACCACTATTAGTTAATGTGACACTCTTTTCAACTCACTTGTTCTAAAAATTAAATCTCATTAGCATCAATATGAAATGGAGTTTTCAACTAAGAATTTATGGGGAAAAAAAAACATATTGATGGCATTAAATCAAAATTGGCATTCTCAGAGGGGCTGGGAAATTTTCAGGATTTCAAGAAAAAATATAAATCATTATGGCTAGCTTGAATAGAATAAGCATTGTTGCAAGTCCGTGAAGTATAAACATTTCACACAAGAGACTAATAATATTTCCAGATCTTGGATGAACAAACTATCTAATGATCCAAAGGAGAGATTTCTGGGGGAAAAGAGCTTAGTAAGACAACTGAACAGAAATGTTTCTTTATTTAATTATATGCCTGTGCTTGTGGTAAGGAATTTTCTTTTCATTCCACATAATATTTGGTTTTGCAGACCCAGTCAGCTTATATTGCTCAGCTACACTTTTTCTGGCAGATACAAAGTGAGTGTTGGTGTGTGCGCAGGGGGGGGGGGGTAAAATACATGTGTGGTTTCTGAGAGTTTGTCTTTTTTAAGAAAATACCATTGAACAAAATATTAGTAAGGTCTATGCCAACATGCACCATTCATTCCATTTGCTCAACAGCATAAAATTCATTTATATATATGGCTCAGTGGAATGAAATGGAGAAATCGTACATAGTATCAAAGAGTAATTAAAAAATATAAACTCATATATGATTGCACTATAGCGTAACTACACCACGCCACTGTTTAAAATGCTGTTACAAATCACACTGCACAAAATGTTTATCAGCATCTTACCTTTAAGTGCTTGCTTGTCAAAATGGGCTAGCAAACAAAGGGTTACAAGAACAAAAAAAGTGCTGCCCAGCATTCTATAGCAATGTACTTAGAAGTATAAAAAAAACTACTGATTTATCCTTTTTAACATGAAGATAAGCAACTTTTAGCTCCC